>NW_015542585.1:128784-136899 GCF_001515605.1 Sinocyclocheilus anshuiensis
CTTACATCATACGTACATCTGCACTTTGTTGTTTATGATGAGAGAATTCGCGTGAGAGCTGAATTCAGTCGGCGAGCGCCTGCAG
Organism: Sinocyclocheilus anshuiensis; assembly: GCF_001515605.1. Classification (NCBI taxonomy): domain Eukaryota; kingdom Metazoa; phylum Chordata; class Actinopteri; order Cypriniformes; family Cyprinidae; genus Sinocyclocheilus; species Sinocyclocheilus anshuiensis. The sequence continues at coordinate 128,870 of NW_015542585.1, forward strand.
TGAGCTAAAAATTCATCTGAACGCCACTGATTGGTCATTGCATTCATAACCTCAACAGACTCATGTGTGATTGGTTATAATGCGCAACACTGTAAAAACGCATAAAAAAATCATAGCGCAACATTGAGCAGATCTAAATGTAATGTTGCGGTAAACTTTACTTTAAAAAACTTCACTTTATTCGCGACAGCCGTAATGTATTTAGTTTAACTGTACAGCAGCATTTGTGTCTGTGTGTTGCCATAGTTTCTACAAGCGGAAACTGAGGATAGTGCGGATACCACGTCATTGATAGGCGACAATGACCAGGGACGAGCCATTATTAAAATTGGAATTTCTCTGGATTTACAAATCCTTGGGAACTTTTGGGATAACATAAATACACAACTGCATGAAATATATCAGAATGAGCTTTATTGCCAGGTATGTTTACACATACGAGGAATTTGTTTTCGTGACAGAAATGTTGCGGTAAACTTTACTTTAAAAAACTTCACTTTATTCGCGACAGCCGTAATGTATTTAGTTTAACTGTACAGCAGCATTTGTGTCTGTGTGTTGCCATAGTTTCTACAAGCGGAAACTGAGGATAGTGCGGATACCACGTCATTGATAGGCGACAATGACCAGGGACGAGCCATTATTAAAATTGGAATTTCTCTGGATTTACAAATCCTTGGGAACTTTTGGGATAACATAAATACACAACTGCATGAAATATACCACACCGTCCAAGTAGTTTTTGGATATTTGACTATGAAAATCTTACATACTGTGCCTTTAATAATATAATTGCATACAAGTTTCATCATTATGTGAACTGAAACAGTTCATTGAATCGAACTGTCTGAAAGAACCAGGTCACGGAAAATAATCAGACTTCCCTGTTTGCATGAGGCTCTGGATCACAGGTAATAATGTTGTAAATAATGTTCAGTTTCTTGCACAGACCGATTGTTTCGCTTCATAAGACCTCAATATATCATCAGGAGCCACAGGGACTCTTTTTGTGTTTCCTGATATGCTTTTTTTATTTTCAAAAAAGGGCAGCTGCTGACTTGAATTTATGAGTCACCAAGAAGCACGGTTTCAGCTAAAAATCTTCTTCACTGATTTCACTACTGAAGAACAACTAAGTCACCTACACCTAGGATGGCCTGAGGGTGAGTAAATTAGTAAATGCTCTTTTTTGAGGGGTGAACTATCCCTTTAATTGAGCGACACACTTGATAACAACAGCTCACACATCCTTAAAACAACAATCACCATATTATCGTAGACTGCATATATCGCACACCCCCATTGTTAGGCAGTCTGTTAAAATGACATGGATCATGATTTGAGAGGTTGGTCATATGATCCTCCACGAAGCAATTTCATCCATAAGTTGATTGAAATCCAGTCATTATTCTTTTATCCAGTGTGCAAGCCAAAGACAGCTACAGCAAGGAACTAATAACTCTATGTGGTGTTGGATAATGGGAGACAACAACAAAATCCTCCTCTGGCTATACAGTCAAATATAGCGTCAATAACTAGCTGCTGAATTACTGATTGAGCTGTGAGATTCATCTGTGAGGGTCTTTGGTATGATTTCCAACACATGCACACTTACAATTCACACGCACGCACCATGAAAACTGCATATTGATTGCATTGAAGTACTATTGAGTGTCACATTTGCTTATTTTAGGGGTTTAAGAAAGCAACATAAATGCAATCAATAATGAACTTTTTGCATGATGATAGTGAAAGCATTCTGAATATGAAAGTCAGCTCTCCTACACTCAGAGGGTTGTGCTGTGTGAGGACAGCTCATGATTGAGGGACATGGACCAGTCTCCTGGACGGACCCTCAGATGCACAGAATTACCCAGACGGGGATAGGTGAGAGTTTTCATCTATCTGAGAAACATTAGTCTGCTAAACGCCACGACAGAACAATCAGAATCAAGTATTTCAGAGAGATCTGTGTGCCCGTCAAACTGAATCTGATCTTGATCACTGAACATGACACTTTCACTGACACAGAAAGCAATGATTCTGACACACATTTACTGCGGTAACAACCACCAAAACACTACAGTCACGGTTTCTACATGGAGTCATGGTCAATTAAGTGACATATATTTCATAACATTGCTGTCATTCTTATAACAGAAACTCTAATAACTGTAGTGTTTTGGTGCAAATCCTGCTTACCAAGGCATACCACATTATTTCCTTTATAGTTACAGCATCACACACAGTGTCAGGTGAAATACGGGCCTAACATGAAGCACAGGAAGATCAGCTCAGAAACGATGAAAACACGGCAGGGCTTCGCTAGGACCAACCCTGAAGAGATTTAGCACGAACACCGTGCTGACAGACACGTTACCGCTTCACTGCGAGCACAGCTAACACCAGCAGCACGTTAGTCTCCTCAGCAGCAGCCCGTGATGAGCCGAAGCTGTCGTGTAGCTCACACACAGCACAACACGCTGCGATAGACCCCAGGAGCCGAGCTAGCATGGGTTAGCAGGTCCATTCAGCGCCACTAACTAACTAACCAGGGCTGCTAGCACTCACTCGGATGGGCTTTACTAGCCACTCTGGTCTGGAGGAAGGTGTTATAGTCAGACGCTCAGCTCCACAGACACAACTAAACCCGACGAGCTAGCCGAGCAAACAGCGACTCACCTGCTCGCGCGGAGTCGCATACTCCTAGATCGAGCATTAGAGTGATGCTTTCTGGCGACAGATGGACACAATGAGAGAGAGAGAGAGAGAGAGAGAGAGCTTCCTTGTTCCTCCGCTCCACTCTCCTGCTGTTCTCAGGCTCCTCTCACAGGTTTACACGAGCTCCTGCTCTCGTCTCTCGCTGGGTTTCTCCGAGGCTCTTCAGATATTGCCACCACAGGGCTCTTCGGGTCGTTTGCGCGTCTGGAAGACCCTCATCTGGGCTCCAGAGGGCCGATATTGCAGGCTCGTATGATTCCCGCACGCTGAACGAGAGCACGGATACACGGATAAGCGTGCCTTTGTTCGCGCTTCGCTATTGTGCTGCTCTGCTGTAGGTGTATGTTATCGAGACTCACGCATCTGCTCTCACATCGCACTCTGCTCCTGCTCCAGGAAATCAAATAAATAAATAAATATGGTAAATAAAAAATATGGAGAGTTTAAAAAAATAATAAAATACAAAAGCTCCTCCCGGTCTATTCGTCACAGCCGAAAGGCATCATGGGAAACGTGGTCCATTAGTGCCCTACCCCAAAACATTCCTGTTAGTTATAATATTGCTGATTTTTTTATAGCACAATGCTTCAGGTGTCATATCAGTTAAATCAATAAATAAAAATACAAAGTAGTGCTGTCAAACGATTAGTCGCATCCAAAATAAAAGTTTTTGTTTACATAATATGTGTGTGTATACTGTGCATATTTATCATGTATATATATAGACACACACACACACAGTGTATATTTAAGAAAAAATATGTTTATATATTAAATATATGTATATAAAATATACGAATATAAATGTATATAGATGTAAATATTTTCAAAATATATACTGTGTGTGTGTGTGTCTATATAAACATAATAAATATACACAGCACACACACATATATTATGTAAACAAAAACTTTTATTTTGGATTTGCATACAAGTTTCATCATTATGTGAACTGAAACAGTTCATTGAATCGAACTGTCTGAAAGAACCAGGTCACGGAAAATAATCAGACTTCCCTGTTTGCATGAGGCTCTGGATCACAGGTAATAATGTTGTAAATAATGTTCAGTTTCTTGCACAGACCGATTGTTTCGCTTCATAAGACCTCAATATATCATCAGGAGCCACAGGGACTCTTTTTGTGTTTCCTGATATGCTTTTTTTATTTTCAAAAAAGGGCAGCTGCTGACTTGAATTTATGAGTCACCAAGAAGCACGGTTTCAGCTAAAAATCTTCTTCACTGATTTCACTACTGAAGAACAACTAAGTCACCTACACCTAGGATGGCCTGAGGGTGAGTAAATTAGTAAATGCTCTTTTTTGAGGGGTGAACTATCCCTTTAATTGAGCGACACACTTGATAACAACAGCTCACACATCCTTAAAACAACAATCACCATATTATCGTAGACTGCATATATCGCACACCCCCATTGTTAGGCAGTCTGTTAAAATGACATGGATCATGATTTGAGAGGTTGGTCATATGATCCTCCACGAAGCAATTTCATCCATAAGTTGATTGAAATCCAGTCATTATTCTTTTATCCAGTGTGCAAGCCAAAGACAGCTACAGCAAGGAACTAATAACTCTATGTGGTGTTGGATAATGGGAGACAACAACAAAATCCTCCTCTGGCTATACAGTCAAATATAGCGTCAATAACTAGCTGCTGAATTACTGATTGAGCTGTGAGATTCATCTGTGAGGGTCTTTGGTATGATTTCCAACACATGCACACTTACAATTCACACGCACGCACCATGAAAACTGCATATTGATTGCATTGAAGTACTATTGAGTGTCACATTTGCTTATTTTAGGGGTTTAAGAAAGCAACATAAATGCAATCAATAATGAACTTTTTGCATGATGATAGTGAAAGCATTCTGAATATGAAAGTCAGCTCTCCTACACTCAGAGGGTTGTGCTGTGTGAGGACAGCTCATGATTGAGGGACATGGACCAGTCTCCTGGACGGACCCTCAGATGCACAGAATTACCCAGACGGGGATAGGTGAGAGTTTTCATCTATCTGAGAAACATTAGTCTGCTAAACGCCACGACAGAACAATCAGAATCAAGTATTTCAGAGAGATCTGTGTGCCCGTCAAACTGAATCTGATCTTGATCACTGAACATGACACTTTCACTGACACAGAAAGCAATGATTCTGACACACATTTACTGCGGTAACAACCACCAAAACACTACAGTCACGGTTTCTACATGGAGTCATGGTCAATTAAGTGACATATATTTCATAACATTGCTGTCATTCTTATAACAGAAACTCTAATAACTGTAGTGTTTTGGTGCAAATCCTGCTTACCAAGGCATACCACATTATTTCCTTTATAGTTACAGCATCACACACAGTGTCAGGTGAAATACGGGCCTAACATGAAGCACAGGAAGATCAGCTCAGAAACGATGAAAACACGGCAGGGCTTCGCTAGGACCAACCCTGAAGAGATTTAGCACGAACACCGTGCTGACAGACACGTTACCGCTTCACTGCGAGCACAGCTAACACCAGCAGCACGTTAGTCTCCTCAGCAGCAGCCCGTGATGAGCCGAAGCTGTCGTGTAGCTCACACACAGCACAACACGCTGCGATAGACCCCAGGAGCCGAGCTAGCATGGGTTAGCAGGTCCATTCAGCGCCACTAACTAACTAACCAGGGCTGCTAGCACTCACTCGGATGGGCTTTACTAGCCACTCTGGTCTGGAGGAAGGTGTTATAGTCAGACGCTCAGCTCCACAGACACAACTAAACCCGACGAGCTAGCCGAGCAAACAGCGACTCACCTGCTCGCGCGGAGTCGCATACTCCTAGATCGAGCATTAGAGTGATGCTTTCTGGCGACAGATGGACACAATGAGAGAGAGAGAGAGAGAGAGAGAGAGCTTCCTTGTTCCTCCGCTCCACTCTCCTGCTGTTCTCAGGCTCCTCTCACAGGTTTACACGAGCTCCTGCTCTCGTCTCTCGCTGGGTTTCTCCGAGGCTCTTCAGATATTGCCACCACAGGGCTCTTCGGGTCGTTTGCGCGTCTGGAAGACCCTCATCTGGGCTCCAGAGGGCCGATATTGCAGGCTCGTATGATTCCCGCACGCTGAACGAGAGCACGGATACACGGATAAGCGTGCCTTTGTTCGCGCTTCGCTATTGTGCTGCTCTGCTGTAGGTGTATGTTATCGAGACTCACGCATCTGCTCTCACATCGCACTCTGCTCCTGCTCCAGGAAATCAAATAAATAAATAAATATGGTAAATAAAAAATATGGAGAGTTTAAAAAAATAATAAAATACAAAAGCTCCTCCCGGTCTATTCGTCACAGCCGAAAGGCATCATGGGAAACGTGGTCCATTAGTGCCCTACCCCAAAACATTCCTGTTAGTTATAATATTGCTGATTTTTTTATAGCACAATGCTTCAGGTGTCATATCAGTTAAATCAATAAATAAAAATACAAAGTAGTGCTGTCAAACGATTAGTCGCATCCAAAATAAAAGTTTTTGTTTACATAATATGTGTGTGTATACTGTGCATATTTATCATGTATATATATAGACACACACACACACAGTGTATATTTAAGAAAAAATATGTTTATATATTAAATATATGTATATAAAATATACGAATATAAATGTATATAGATGTAAATATTTTCAAAATATATACTGTGTGTGTGTGTGTCTATATAAACATAATAAATATACACAGCACACACACATATATTATGTAAACAAAAACTTTTATTTTGGATGCGATTAATCGTTTGACAGCTCTCGTGTTTTTAAATCAATACAGGCAGCAGCAGCATCAAGAATAATAATAACATCACAATCAGACTAAAGTGTATCGCTGGTGTGGAAGCAGAGTGTGAGTCAATGTGTCACTGAGCGGCTAGCATTAGCAGCTAACACACACACACACACCGGCTCCCTCTGCAGCAGCTGCTGTAAACACACCCGCACAGTCCCCTGTAACACACACACACACACACACACAGCAGCGGCATCAGATCAGGCGTGTGTTTAGCGCAGAACACAGCGAAGATGATCAAGCTTTTCTCGCTGAAGCAGCAGAAGAAGGACGAGGAGTCCGCCGGAGGAACGAGAGCCGGAGCCGGCGGAAAGAAGGCGAGCGCGGCCCAGCTGCGGATACAGAAGGGTACGAGAGCACACCACCACAGACCTTCACTTATCACACACACACACACACACACTCAGGGTCGTGCTGCCAGTCCAGACTGTTCACAGACATGTTCTCGTAGCGATGAGGAGGACAGCGAAACTAGCATTAGCCGCCGCGCTAGCATGTATTAGCACACTCTTCAGTTAGTCTGCGCTGCTTCACTGTTATTATATAACGCTACTCGATGTTTGGACACTTCAGAGCAGTCGCTGGGACTGAAGCTCCTGTCTAAAGTCTCACATCACGGGAGAAACGCTCGTTTTCTGTCAGAGCAAACATTGAGGCCTAGAGTTTGATGTGTGAGTATTTAGCGGCACAGCTGGACAGATGTGGGCCTGCTGTGGCTTCTGTGTTCATGGACTCTCGGCAGCTCAGGGAGCAATAAACCTGCTCTTCTGCAGCACAACACCCATATGACTCAAACATTAACACAAGCTCCAGGGATAGTTGACCACTCTACCTTTCGTTTATCTTCTAAACACAAATTGAGGGTGTTTTAATGAAACATGAGAGATGTCTGTCCCTGTCTTTCTGACACGAATCCGTATGAACTGGGTGGTTTTCTGAAGACACACTGGTTTTATATGAAGAACACATGGTTCACATATAAACATTGAGCTCATGGTGCAGAAGGTCAGTCGCGGTTTGTTGATCATGCGTGGCTCAGAGTTTATTTCTGAATTAATCCTACATTAAATCTGTTCTTCTAAAGCGACCGTGTCTCCAGCATGTGTTCTGAAGCGTTGAAGCTGTGCTGGACTGTGCTCATAAAGCTCATCTCTCAGAGGGATGCTGATGATACTCCTCTGAAATTGTGTTTAGGAATAACTAAATTAAGTAGTTAGCAAGCCATTTAATGTGACAATGTATGAAATAAAACATAAATGTATTTAAATAGGCCTTCATAACATGTATTTTTGTGTGTGCGCAAGTGTTGAATTTACTCATATTTATGTCATTTCTGAAAAGCCCAATAGTGTCATTATTGAGCTCGAGGCAGGTCACTGTTGGTTCAGTTCAGATCACGATTTCTGCTCTTCTCAGTTTAAGCAGAATTCTCTGTGGGACATTATTTATCCTGAAAATCTTCCATTTTTAGTT
>NW_015542585.1:144007-157007 GCF_001515605.1 Sinocyclocheilus anshuiensis
GCGGCTAGCATTAGCAGCTAACACACACACACACACACCGGCTCCCTCTGCAGCAGCTGCTGTAAACACACCCGCACAGTCCCCTGTAACACACACACACACACACACACAGCAGCGGCATCAGATCAGGCGTGTGTTTAGCGCAGAACACAGCGAAGATGATCAAGCTTTTCTCGCTGAAGCAGCAGAAGAAGGACGAGGAGTCCGCCGGAGGAACGAGAGCCGGAGCCGGCGGAAAGAAGGCGAGCGCGGCCCAGCTGCGGATACAGAAGGGTACGAGAGCACACCACCACAGACCTTCACTTATCACACACACACACACACACACTCAGGGTCGTGCTGCCAGTCCAGACTGTTCACAGACATGTTCTCGTAGCGATGAGGAGGACAGCGAAACTAGCATTAGCCGCCGCGCTAGCATGTATTAGCACACTCTTCAGTTAGTCTGCGCTGCTTCACTGTTATTATATAACGCTACTCGATGTTTGGACACTTCAGAGCAGTCGCTGGGACTGAAGCTCCTGTCTAAAGTCTCACATCACGGGAGAAACGCTCGTTTTCTGTCAGAGCAAACATTGAGGCCTAGAGTTTGATGTGTGAGTATTTAGCGGCACAGCTGGACAGATGTGGGCCTGCTGTGGCTTCTGTGTTCATCTGCTGGACTCTCGGCAGCTCAGGGAGCAATAAACCTGCTCTTCTGCAGCACAACACCCATATGACTCAAACATTAACACAAGCTCCAGGGATAGTTGACCACTCTACCTTTCGTTTATCTTCTAAACACAAATTGAGGGTGTTTTAATGAAACATGAGAGATGTCTGTCCCTGTCTTTCTGACACGAATCCGTATGAACTGGGTGGTTTTCTGAAGACACACTGGTTTTATATGAAGAACACATGGTTCACATATAAACATTGAGCTCATGGTGCAGAAGGTCAGTCGCGGTTTGTTGATCATGCGTGGCTCAGAGTTTATTTCTGAATTAATCCTACATTAAATCTGTTCTTCTAAAGCGACCGTGTCTCCAGCATGTGTTCTGAAGCGTTGAAGCTGTGCTGGACTGTGCTCATAAAGCTCATCTCTCAGAGGGATGCTGATGATACTCCTCTGAAATTGTGTTTAGGAATAACTAAATTAAGTAGTTAGCAAGCCATTTAATGTGACAATGTATGAAATAAAACATAAATGTATTTAAATAGGCCTTCATAACATGTATTTTTGTGTGTGCGCAAGTGTTGAATTTACTCATATTTATGTCATTTCTGAAAAGCCCAATAGTGTCATTATTGAGCTCGAGGCAGGTCACTGTTGGTTCAGTTCAGATCACGATTTCTGCTCTTCTCAGTTTAAGCAGAATTCTCTGTGGGACATTATTTATCCTGAAAATCTTCCATTTTTAGTTCCTATTTGCATTATTGCATTTGTTGCTCTGCATTAGTAACGAGCCTCCACAAGCATTGCGGTTGCCAGATGTCAAGACTTTAAATCCCTCAATCAGAGTTTTTTCTTAAATCGATGCATTTAATAATGGTGTGATGATCAGAACACAAAGGCTGCGATTTAATGAAATAAATATATGCACTGCACGTTTTACAGTATTTTGGGTGCGCAACCACTTTAAATGAGCAAGACTCTCACAAAACAGCATGTGTGAAGCACACCACTGTGCTTTTATGAAACACATTCACAATTTGTATCAGAAAAAATAGCAATTAGAGTTTCTTGACTCATGCAGCGCTACTGTAAACCAAGTAGCACTTGCTTAGCATTTTGAATGTGAATTATTGATCAGTTGGCCTTCAGTTTTTTCATTCCAGGTGGCCATTAATTAATACTGTTTAAAAGTGCTGTAAGTAAAATTTTAACTGTACTGAAGCATAAAAACACCATAACACATTTGCAGATATTAAGGAGATATTCTAGGTTCACACACTTGTTTCTCTGAAAAGCAACACTGCATCAGGTATTCTGCTGGGAAATGTGCGTTCAGTGCCGGAATGTCTGTTTTTGTTCTGGTCTGTGACTCCGCCCACTGACAGTTTAGCCAATAGTATTTCTACACCCCGGGTTGCCAGTTGGTGGAAAACACAGCGTATTGCAGCCATTGAAGCCAGCAAACAAACTGGGTCAGAGATCACAGATTCTACCCGACCTAAAAAGCCTCGGCATCCATCGATAAACAACGCTCTCCAATATCCTGAATTTGGACTGCAGTACTCGCTTCAACCACTAGCTGTCTTACGTTGTAGCATAACGGGCTGAAATATTGCTGAGATTCCCTCTTTTATAAACAAACGCGCATGTAAACACAACGGGCTTTATCACGATCAGCAAAAAGTTCATGTCCATATTCTGTAAGCTAGGTCAATAATGTACTGATCTACCAAACACCTCAGCTTTAATGTGAACGCACTGGAAGTGGATTGATTTGAAACATGAACATGAGGGACATGTCAGCCCGTATATCTGTAATCAGGGCTTCTGCGGCTCTCAGAAATCCTGATTCACTCTTCTGCTAATTAAAATGATTTAAATCAGCACAGCTGTCAATCTACTGAGCAGAAATCCCACCGTCAGGCAAGGGTCATGTCTCCAGTCTGAACGATTGGGCTCTCTGATCAGATTTAACCGCAATCATCACAAACCCTTCATAATGAACGCTCCGTCGTTAGCATCATGTGTGTGTGAAAGTGAAAGTAATGCTGCTGCTGTTTGTTCTGTGTCAGACATCAATGAGCTGAACCTGCCAAAGACGTGTGAGATCGTGTTCCCCGACCAGGACGACCTGCTCAACTTCAAGCTCATCATCTCCCCAGACGAGGTCTGCAGGCTTCCCTCTCTCTGAGTGTTTGTCTCGCAGAGCATACGGCATCGACCGGGACTGAATGAACGGAGCACAGATCACTCAGGCTTAGGGTTGGGGATTCCAGAATCACAGACTTGTTGTAAAATTCAAATTTCAATGCCACCTATCGATTCCTGTGTGCACATGTTTTTGCTGTTAGAATGCATTTGTCTTTGAATCATTCGTTCTAGAGATTCATTCAAAAGCACTGATTCGTCCAGTAATGAAACGAGTAAATCTCGAGCGAGTCATTGAATCATTCCATTCATAAATTCCATCAGATTTTGTTTAGTTGTCTAATATCTTTCCTTCAGAATTGTGAGAGAACTACAACCTCCATTAAAAAAAAAAAATCTCAATTTATCCAGAATGGTGCAGCTCTATTTTGCACACAAACAGCTCTTAATCGAGTCCAGTTTTTTGTGTAGCCTGCTATTTTTTGTTCATGGTATTCAGCAGCAGTTAAATGTTTTGCAAAGTAAATATGTTTTGATATCACATTGGAATAGATAAGCGGAGTTGGAGTTGATCAAGTCTGTGATGCTGTGGTTATTCAGGCGTCCCAGTAGCCTGCGGATCTGTGCTGTTGCTCATGCAGAGTCCTCTCATAGCAGCATGTTACTCCGTCTCGTATAGTTCATGAGCATTCATCATTTTCTGTGTTGTTCTTTTGCAGGGTTTCTATAAAGGTGGGAAATTTGTCTTCAGTTTTAAGGTAAACAGCACCTCAGGTTCAGTGGACACTCAACTAAAGAGCCACGGCAGATCAGTATCTATCAATGTAATCATATAAGTGTGAGCAGATCAGAAGCTGTACTTCCACATGTCACAGCACTGCAGGAAAACACGCACAAGCACATCTGGAACAGTTAGCTTGTGTTATGACACACCGAAGCTTAAACCTGTTATGGCAGAATAACGTAAAGGATTTGTCATCAATGTAATGTTTTTTCACCCATTATTAGCCAAGCTGTGTACATTTCTTTTCTTTAACAAGCTTCTTATCTTGCTAATCACAGTTTGTTTTGTACATGTTTGTTTATTTCTTTGTCATTTTCAGATCTATGCTCCGTCAGAGCTGACACGTTTGGTCACAGCATTGTTTTTGCTTTAAATAGGATGCTTGTACTGAAAAGTAACCAGTTGTAGTGGTTGTGAATGATGTTTTAAAAGCGTGTGCGATTACTCTTCAGCAGTGGTTAAAGTCGAGGTGTTTTTTTTTCAGGTAGGACAGGGATACCCTCACGACCCTCCTAAAGTCAAATGTGAAACGATGGTCTATCACCCCAACATTGACCTCGAAGGCAACGTCTGTCTAAATATTCTGAGGTATTGTGTGCACTCTTACACATTGGGTGTTGTGATGTAATAGCTAGGATTTGTCATGTCAGTGCTCAACACAAACGGATGTCTGTGCCGGTTCTGTGGAAAGGATAGTGGAGTCATGGTTATGGGACTTACAGTCCAGGGCTCGTGTTCTTAAAGACTCTAAGAATCCTCTCGGAGAGCTCCTAATGTAGCTTAAACATTTCTACGTAGGAGTCTTAGCTTAAGAGCGATTCAGGACCAATCTGAGAGTAACTCGGCATAAGTTACAGCGACGCAGAAATGAGCTGTGTGTCATCTGAAGGTTTTAGATCCAGTCACTGTTCTCCACTGGAGCAGTTTCCGTCAGTTTTGTGTTCTGTGCGTGCCTCAAATGCAGTGTCATGCGCGAGACGCAGAAAAGGATGCGAGCGCATACGGGCTTGACTCTCGTTGCACGTTCATACAGACAGTATTCAAGACGCTAATGTACAGTAAGCTGCTGTTTGAACGGGACATTTCGAGACTGTAAGGAAATGCGGTTGTCTATCCCTGAACCTGACAGTGTGAACGTGGCCGTAGTTAATGTAGTGATTACTTTCATTTCTGGCGCTATGGCATTAGAAAAAAACTTTCGTCTTAGTGAGGAGGCAGGGCTGACCCTGTTGCTAGCTATGACACAGTCTTTAATGCCGAGTTCACACTGCACGATTTTCAAACTCGTCGGATCGCCATTGTTTTCACACTGCGTGACTATCTGGGGTAGCAGTTTCTTATAATTTTGTTACTAGGAGCAACTCTTAGCACTAAGATTTATCATGAATACGGGCCCAGGTCTCCTGAGGGCTGCTGCACAGTTGACAACATTTTCACTGCACTGCAACATAAAATGAAAAGTAGCTCTTGTTTATTTATCATTTTTGGGCCACATAAATTGCTGCTTCCAAGATGTCAGAAACAGTAGTTTTCATTCGGTCTGGTGATCAGAAGCTGTCACCATATCAAAAGAGATGATGACTGTCTCTTCACAGATTTTATTAAGGCAACAAGGTTTTATCAGAATAGCATGAGTGATTTAATTTCATCATAATATACTGTAGTTATTCTCCATGGAAATACAGTTTTTATGATAACAATTTTAAATTCCAGGGAAATTTTACAGTTCTCAATATTCTTGATATTCTTGAATTTTGATATCAAAGTAAAAATACTAGGTTTTTATAGGTCAAATGTTTTTAAGCTCTTATTGAAGACAAATAAGCAGTCTGTATGAAATAAGAGCAAAGAAGCAACTGCCCCATCAATAGGACATGAATGTAATCAGGGATTGGAATTAACTTTTTCACTCACCAGCCAATTTGGCTACTACATTTTTAAGTTACCGGCCATTCATAACTTCTACTAGCCAAAAAAACCCAGAAATAAACCAACAGTTTGAGGCCGTCTACACTGGACGTGACAAAGCGACCGTTGCAAATCATTTTGTGTCAGTACTAGGGGTGTGCGATATTGACAAAAAATTATATCTCAATATTTTCTGGGAAATTGATTTAAATTGATTTTGACCTTTTATGGGCATTTTTACTGTTATAAAGCCATTTTTTATAAAACTGTGCATCATCTTTTGAGTCAAATTCTTACGTGTAATCAGTCAATTATAACAATAATACATTTAGGCTGTTACTAAACAAATGAAATCAGTATCAAAATTTATCTTTGCAGAAGCTGCATATGAAGTGGCATTTAGATGTGTTTACACGTTAATGCAGCTCAGAGGGACATGGAATGCTTTAACCTGCAGTTACACATGCATAAATAATGTTTTGATATTTTAAACATGAAATGTTGAATACTGATATTTGAAATTATTTAAAAAATGAAAAGATACTTTAAATACGAAATTAAAACCGCCAGTAGGCGGCAGCAAGTCACTGTTAATAAGTGAGTCATTGCGATTGAACCGAATCATTTAAACGGGTGATTCATTCAGGAACAAGAATCGCCCTCATGTTGCTCAGAGACGCAAAACAGTGCTGTGGCTGTGTTTGGTATGATTTTTGTTGGCGAAATAGAGTAAAAACAGCCAATATGCTGTCTAAAATGTAAGTCTCTTAATATTAACTTATAGTTTACTGAATTGCTGTATAAAATCAATATCACATTTGTAACCATGCTGATTTTTTGTTTAAAACTGCACTCTTTGTGTGATATTGATTAACTAATATATAAATTGAAATGATATAAATATACATTTTCTGCCCCCTTATCTTGAATTATGTGATGGTTCTTAATGAATATTAATAGACTGAATCATGCAGTGAAAGAACGCACTCTAAATGCTCACACGCACTAAGTTAGTGTAGTCGCTTATGCGTGCCTTTGTAGGTGTGTTTTGTTTGGTTTTTGCAATATAGGCTACTCAATAATGCCATGATGTCTCAGGAGTTCAGTATTTGCGCTAAACCTGTGCTGATTTGGCTTGCATGAACTTCCCCAAGAAATTATTGAGTGAACATAACTTACGAAAAGTAACCCCCCAAATTGGCTAGTGATTTGACAGCGTTACCCGCCACAGCTGTTGGTAATTTCAAACCCTGAATGTAATGGATCTGGATTAGGGGTGCAACGGTGCGGGTCTTTCGGTTCGGTGCACATGTGTACCGAACAAATACAGCGTTGTTTTAGCCACTGCACGACTGGAGCTTCTCTGGAAACTTCCAGCTTTATATTTTGTTACTTTTGACAAGAATCAAGAGTCTCATCTTTCAAATGATGTCCTTTTTTTTTCAGGAAATTCAGACAGTAAATGCCGTTTTGACGCACTTTGATGTGGCGCAACAGATCGCTGTATAAACGCCTCAGTTACTGCTAGTTTTAACGTGAAATAAACATGAATGAACATCTCACGCCTCACGTAATCGCTCAATCAGGGTTTCAACTGCGGAAAGACGTCAAAACAAAATGTCACGTAGCATTTCATTTACCTCAGGCAAGTCATCAGTGTCCACAGCTCGTTAGTTCGCCAGAGAAATGAAGCCTAGCGAAGAGCATTTCGCCAAATATTAGACTATATACTCGTTATATTTTACTTTACCTGTTAGTGATGTCTTAATTGACCGTTCGCAAAGACACACCCTCCTTAGTTACTGTTGCTATCCCCGACAAACAGTCACGCTACACGCATGTTCTCACCAGTGTTGGGCAAGTTACTCTGAAAATGTAATCAAATTACTGATTACTGATTGCTCCTTTTAAAAGTAATCACGTTACTGTTCTGATTACTTTATTTCAAAAGTAATTAGTAATTAGTTACATTACTAGTTACATTACTTTTTTCTCCATGAAATGTATGAAATCCCAGCATACATGCCCCCGATATATTTGTTATTAAAGCATCAACATTCACAGAACACTGTTATTTTTAACTAAACCAAGCGGCTGCTGCGTGCATGGTTTGGCATGGCAGAATGCCAGCAAAGTGCGCTGCATTTATAATCTCTAAAAGACATCTCAGTTCATCACAATCTCACAAATCTCTGTTATACACAATAAATATATGCATAATTAACCTTTCATAATGTCTACAATTCGTGTGTTATAATGAGAGGATTCGTGAGCACGCACATAAGTAATGTTACTAAGTAATGCGTTACTGTCCAACACTGGTTCTCATGCAGTGAAAAATACATCGCAGAGCAAAGAGGAAACTGACAACACACCGACAGAAGACAGAGCAGGTTACTTCTGATCATAATCATAATCGTGCAATAATATCGTCTGCAATTATTTTTTTATTTTTTTTGCGTAGCTTGTCAGTGAACTACGGCTCTGTAGTAAATGCCGCTCCATCTGAAAGCATGTGATGGAGATTTACTGCTGATCACAGAACCGGCTTTACTGACGAGATGCGCATTAAATATCACATGCGATTTATCGTGCAGCCCTAATTTCAACAACAAATAGAAATTTTATAATTAGAAGTTAATTTAAAAACTGCATTATGATAAATTTATATGTTTGCGTAAATTTTTTTTAAATCGAGTGTTGATTATTCTTTTTAAAAATAAACAGTAATTGAATTTAAGTTTGGGCTCTGTTGTTAATTGTAACCTTATAGTAATGTAAAAGGGCTCCCTATAGTAGAGCGTAAACTGAGGTAGATTTTTGTCCCTAAGAAAATTAATTATAATTGAAATTTGTTTAAAGAGAGGGCAATTTGTTCAGTTACCTACTGTTTAATTAAAAAAAAAAGCAATTTTAAGTTTTTCCCTCCGCTGTACCGAACCGTGAAGTCAAAACTGAGGTACGTAGCAAAGCGTCATGTTTGTGTCCGTTACACCCCTAATCCAGATGAAGCCTGGAGCACAGAGTTCTCCCGAGTGTCTGATTGAGCTCGGTCCGTAGCAGCGCTGGCTTTCTCCAGAGTCCTTCACGCTGACCTCAGGACATCTGCAGCCCTGCACACCAAACATCTCCTACACAGTTATTCAGTCAACATCCACATGGGAAATCCCCAACACTGGGTCCCGACCAAACACTAAATCCAGAACATTTAGTGTGCATTGATGCTTATCTTGTAGGAATGGGCGATATGGACTTAAAACTGTATCACAATATTATCTGGTATTTATTGTGATAACGATATCAATGATAATTCGTATGCATCAACTGAGAGACAAAAAAATAGGGTGTTGTGAGCACACACGTAATGTAATGTCTGTATCATTCATATTGGAAGCTAGAGGGCGCCCTCGCGCAGAAACTCCACATATGCATCACAGAAGTAATAACTGATGATGCTTCAGGAAATCCATAATATGGACAAAGACACCCAGCTATTGCTGAGTAAAAAGAAGATAGAAACACTTAAACTGATCAAACATGAAGACAATAAACACAATTGTGACAATATATAGTTCATCTGTGTTTTTCAAGCCATCTGGGGTATTTTTTTTATAAGAATAAAGTATATTTATAATGCAATGCTAATCGACATAGGATTTCTGCCTCTTTCTGTAATGTGAAACCAGGTCTGGTCACAAAAATAAGTTATTTTAATCACTTGACTGATGTTATGAAGTATATTTGGAGTAACCCCGTGTCCACACCAGATGGGATGCGACAGAATCAATCAAATATCACAGCCAATCAGAAGCGTGTGTGGGCAGAGCCTCTCTGGACGCGCTCTGCACTCACAAAAAAATGGATAAGTTTATAATCTAATTCATAAATATTAAACCTTTTTAACATTAAAAGTACATACTGAGTGACTGATACCATCTTTATGGAATACACTTGTTGGTTCGCAGTGAGTCACAGTTTTAACGTACATCTTTGCTTTATTTTCAAGATCTGAGGTAAACTGACTGTTGTTGCTTTAAGTATGGCTATAAATGCCACGCACTATGATATTTAAACTCATATTAGACACGTTTAGCTTTGAATAAAGCACATAATCAGTACCTGAGATTATCACTGTCATATAGTTTGAATGTTGTTGTTCCAGCTGTGACGTCGCTGAAATAGAAACTGTTTCTAAAATAGAAATTTTGCACGTTGCGGCTAGTTAGGACAAAACCTCTGATTAACATGGAAAAGATACCGTTTATCGTGTGTCGTGGCGTCGCATCGCGTGTAGTTAGGACACGGCGTAAAAGTTTGTCAATAAATCTCTTTGTTGGACCACAGGTTTAAGAGGTTTCAGTTTCACGTCCGCCTTCCACGATGTCGCTCCGCACGGTCGCACACAGAAATATGTCAACAACTAGACTTTATCGTTATTATCGCGGGAAGACTAGTTCTTATCGTGGGGAGAATTTTTACCGGTATATCACAAACCCCTATTATCCTGTACAGCCTTTCAGGTGAATGACAGAATGCAACCAGAGTATAACGGGGATAAAGGGTAGAAAGTTGGACAGTTGTTGAATTATCAGTCATGTAATGAAGTATCAGTGTGTGATCCTGACATTCAGCATCACTCCTTCTGTTTCAGAGAAGACTGGAAGCCAGTGTTGACGATTAACTCCATCATATACGGACTACAATATCTGTTCCTGGTACGTTCAGCTCTGCTGCTCATTGTGTTTAGATGCTGGTGACATGAACCTCACGCCCTGCTGAGTTTCTCTGGTTTATTTCCTGCTGGCGTTCACCTGCACACATTAACTGCAGCTGGTGTTGTGTGGTCTCTGTGTGTCCCTGCTGCAGGAGCCCAACCCTGAAGACCCCCTGAACAAAGAGGCGGCGGAGGTGCTGCAGACGAACCGGCGGCTCTTCGAGCAGAACGTCCAGCGCTCGCTGCGCGGCGGATACGTGGGCGCCACCTACTTCGAGCGCTGTCTCAAATAGTCCACGCCGCCGGCCCTCACATCCCAGAATGCATTTATCGTTTACATGCGCTGAGACGCACTGACCGACACACTGACCGCACACAGAAGGGGGGGGGGGGGGCGCTGGTCAGTGACTGTTGCTCAGAGAATCCAGTCGTATTTTGCCACTATGCTGGTACCCACTGTTTATTTTTGCTAACTCATCCTCCCACTCACAGAGAGCGAGACAGATCATTACACTTGTATTCATTACCCAGGCTTGAGGACCCCATTCGTCTGGGCTTCGCGAAACTGCCTCGAGTCGCAGATATTCAACTAGTCACTCATTCTTACGTTCGCCAAAAAGACGCGTGCAGCGTCGCCTTCGACCAATTCTGATAGCACTGACAAATTGATACCCCGTTGAAACTAGAGGCCAGTTAACACGAGATCGGCAGGATCCGTCTGCTAACTGGGCTGTTGTGAGCTTGGGAGACCTGCGATGTTTTGCTCTAGTTTTCCTGGTTGGGATGGGTGGGATGGGATTTTCCTGAGGAGGATCGTCGTAGGGTTAGGAAGGGTTGCGTACAATGTTACAATTCTGTTGTGTATATTGAAATCCCAGTTGTTCACGATGACTGCAATATGAATTATGTTAAATAAAATATTGAGTTGAATGCCTACATTTTAAGATTAGTGTAAACTACAACAGCAGATTGTCTTTAAAAAAGAAACCGCAACAATAAAATGTTTGATCTGACCTGGACGATGATGTGCCTCTGCGTCAGCACACTTGACTGATGATCACTGGACGCTCAGGACCGATGAAACGCGTGCGGTTTCTCCCGTCAGCTCAGCAGCCACAGCAGTGCAAGCAGAGGATTGTGGGATATCATCTCAGGATTTGGACGGGCCTCTGGATGCTGCCTCTCAGGTTTCAGACGAATGAGTGAATGCTGTAGACATCTGTCGGTCACGTATGTGAGGTGCGAAAGCAGAGCAAGTTCACAATGCCTTCATTACAAACCGCTTCAAAGTAAGCTGGTATTTGGGCTAACGTATTGGTTTTGAATTGAATGATCTGTGAAAAGTTTATTCCTTCATATAGAATAATGATAAATATGCTAAGATGTATTTGAAATACATTTATTTCATGCCAATTACACTACAAATACAGTTACATAATTATCTACTTGATAAAATACCCTGCAATTGTACTTTTGCTATACTAAACTATACTTAAAGTCTGCTAAATTGGAACAGCTCATTTTAATGCTCTTTAATTGTGCAGAAGTAATGCTGAAGTTCAACTAAAGATGTACTGAAGTATATTAGATTGTGCTAAAGTGGAACTATTGCAAGTATACTTCAGGTACACTTCAAATCTTGCATTTAAAGACTGATATTATTCAAAGATCATACGATCCTCATCAATAGTGACATTAAAACACATTTTAGGCTTAATATTAAAATATTGTGCACAAGCAGTACTCCAAATAAAGTTGAATTATAAGTTTTATATCAGTAAGCCTCGAGCAATATGTCAGTACATATGTTAATAGATTTGAACTATACTAGGTGTGAAATAAATGTGTTTTAAGTATATTACTTTTTCTTTTTTTAACTCGGGATAAGCACATAGTACGTAATGGAGAGAAGTGTGGGTTAAATACGACTAACATGGCAGGACACACTTTATTACTGCTTTCCACGTGTCAGTTACCTGCAAACTAAATGCAGTAAATCTGTCTGCCCTCATTTTCATTATGAGAAACAACTAATTTTGCTTCACTACATTTCAAAGCATAATATGTAATTTACCGTCGATCGCGAAGCATCATTCTTTGGGTGAATCGGTTCACCAAGCGCACTGAGTGATTGCAGCGTGTGAAAGATGCAGAGCGAGTCGAATCACTTAATCGGTTCGGTCTGACTCGTGATCCAGGAACGAGTGTAAGCTGGTCCCCAGAGCTCAAGAGTGCTCCTCATAATTCATAGGCTCTGTCCCAAACGGCCCATTGATTTTCTCTCTCTCTCTCTCTCTCTGTCAGAATCAGAAAGAGCTTTATTGCCAAGTATGTTTGCACATACAAGGAATTTGTTATAGTGTCACAAGCTTCCAGTACACGGAGACAACAATAACACACAGATAATAAAAATGAGATGTGAATAAAATACACATGCATAAATTTAAACCACAAAAAAATAATAAATTGTATGTACAGGTGTGCTATAGATGGAGTAGGAATAGAATAAAATAAAATAAGTTGTAGGGATGTACTAGGGTTTAGGGTGATAAATAAGTATAAGGTTATTGCACATACTGTACTATAATTGCACAATGGGAGAACATTAACTGTTCATGAGGTAGATTGCCTGGGGAAAGAAACTGTTCTTGTGCCTGGCTGTCCTGGTATTCGGTGCTCTGTAACGCCGACCAGAAATAAAAGTTATAGGAGCATTAAATAGTTAAAGAAACTATTTTGAACAAAATTCATTCTAATGCTCATTATATTAGCGTTAGCCGCGCTTATGCTA
>NW_015542585.1:157081-158338 GCF_001515605.1 Sinocyclocheilus anshuiensis
CGCTCTGAGCTGGGGTCAGTGTCTTCTCTCTCTCTCTCTCTCTCTCTCTCTGTCTGTCTGTCTGTGTGCTCTTCTGCCGCTCTGAGCTGCGGTCAGTGTCTTCTCTCTCTCTGT
This sequence comes from Sinocyclocheilus anshuiensis, assembly GCF_001515605.1. Lineage (NCBI taxonomy): Eukaryota > Metazoa > Chordata > Actinopteri > Cypriniformes > Cyprinidae > Sinocyclocheilus > Sinocyclocheilus anshuiensis. Next base: position 157,196 of record NW_015542585.1, read on the forward strand.
GTCTCTCTCTGTCTGTCTGTGTGCTCTTCTGCCGCTCTGAGCTGGGGTCAGTGTCTTCTCTCTCTCTCTGTCTCTCTCTGTCTGTCTGTCTGTGTGCTCTTCTGCCGCTCTGAGCTGGGGTCAGTGTCTTCTCTCTCTCTCTCTCTCTCTCTCTCTCTCTCTCTCTCTCTCTCTCTCTCTCTCTCTCTCTCTCTCTCTCTCTCTCTCTCTCTCTCTCTCTCTCTCTCTCTCTCTCTCTCTCTCTCTCTCTCTCTCTCTCTCTCTCTCTCTCTCTCTCTCTCTCTCTCTCTCTCTCTCTCTCTCTCTCTCTCTCTCTCTCTCTCTCTCTCTCTCTCTCTCTCTCTCTCTCTCTCTCTCTCTCTCTCTCTCTCTCTCTCTCTCTCTCTCTCTCTCTCTCTCTCTCTCTCTCTCTCTCTCTCTCTCTCTCTCTCTCTCTCTCTCTCTCTCTCTCTCTCTCTCTCTCTCTCTCTCTCTCTCTCTCTCTCTCTCTCTCTCTCTCTCTCTCTCTCTCTCTCTCTCTCTCTCTCTCTCTCTCTCTCTCTCTCTCTCTCTCTCTCTCTCTCTCTCTCTCTCTCTCTCTCTCTCTCTCTCTCTCTCTCTCTCTCTCTCTCTCTCTCTCTCTCTCTCTCTCTCTCTCTCTCTCTCTCTCTCTCTCTCTCTCTCTCTCTCTCTCTCTCTCTCTCTCTCTCTCTCTCTCTCTCTCTCTCTCTCTCTCTCTCTCTCTCTCTCTCTCTCTCTCTCTCTCTCTCTCTCTCTCTCTCTCTCTCTCTCTCTCTCTCTCTCTCTCTCTCTCTCTCTCTCTCTCTCTCTCTCTCTCTCTCTCTCTCTCTCTCTCTCTCTCTCTCTCTCTCTCTCTCTCTCTCTCTCTCTCTCTCTCTCTCTCTCTCTCTCTCTCTCTCTCTCTCTCTCTCTCTCTCTCTCTCTCTCTCTCTCTCTCTCTCTCTCTCTCTCTCTCTCTCTCTCTCTCTCTCTCTCTCTCTCTCTCTCTCTCTCTGTCTGTGTGCTCTTCTTCCGCTCTGAGCTGGGGTCAGTGTCTTCTCTCTCTCTCTGTCTTTCTCTGTCTGTTTTTGTGCTCTTCTTCCGCTCTGAGCTGGGGTCAGTGTCTTCTCTCTCTCTCTGTCTGTCTGTGTGCTCTTCTCCCGC
>NW_015542585.1:158596-159585 GCF_001515605.1 Sinocyclocheilus anshuiensis
TCTCTCTCTCTCTGTCTCTCTCTGTCTGTCTGTCTGTGTGCTCTTCTTCTGCTCTGAGCTGGGGTCAGTGTCTTCTCTCTCTGTCTGTGTGCTCTTCTTCTGCCCTGAGCTGGGGTCAGTGTCTTCTCTCTGTCTCTCTCTGTCTGTGTGCTCTTCTTCTGCTCTGAGCTGGGGTCAGTGTCTTCTCTCTCTCTCTGTCTCTCTCTGTCTGTCTGTGTGCTCTTCTTCCGCTCTGAGCTGGGGTCAGTGTCTTCTCTCTCTCTCTCTCTCTCTCTCTGTCTCTCTCTGTCTGTGTGCTCTTCTCTCTCTCTCTGTCTGTCTGTCTGTCTGTCTGTGTGCTCTTCTTCTGCTCTGAGCTGGGGTCAGTGTCTTCTCTCTCTCTCTGTCTCTCTCTGTCTTTGTACTCTTCCTCCGCTCTGAGCTGGGGTCAGTGTCTCCTCTCTCTCTCTCTCTCAGTCTCTGTCTGTCTGTCTGTCTGTGTGCTCTTCTTCTGCTCTGAGCTGGGGTCAGTGTCTTCTATCTCTCTCTCTCTCTGTCTTTCTCCGTCTGTGTGCACTTCTTCCGCTCTGAGCTGGGGTCAGTGTCTTCTCTCTCTCTCTGTCTGTCTGTCTGTGTGCTCTTCTTCCGCTCTGAGCTGGGGTCAGTGTCTTCTCTCTCTCTCTCTCTCTCTCTCTGTCTCTCTCTGTCTGTGTGCTCTTCTCTCTCTCTCTGTCTGTCTGTCTGTCTGTCTGTGTGCTCTTCTTCCGCTCTGAGCTGGGGTCAGTGTCTTCTCTCTCTCTCTGTCTCTCTCTGTCTGTGTGCTCTTCTTCTGCCCTGAGCTGGGGTCAGTGTCTTCTCTTTCTGTCTCTCTGTCTGTGTGCTCTTCTTCTGCTCTGAGCTGGGGTCAGTGTCTTCTCTCTCTGTCTCTCTCTGTCTGTGCTCTTCTCTCTGTCTCTCTGTCTGTATGCTCTTCTTCTGCTCTGAGCTGGGGTCAGTGTCTTCTCTCTCTC
>NW_015542586.1:0-439 GCF_001515605.1 Sinocyclocheilus anshuiensis
CTTTCTTAGTATTCCTCAATCTATTCATTATAAACAATATAACAACAAAAAAATTCAGGGTCGCTAGAGACCTGAGGTATGTAAATGTGTAAGTATTTTTTCCTGCGCAACTATATTTACATATCTGATGACTCAATATGTGCAATGCATCTTTTTTCGTCAAGGTGGCACTGTTTGATACACAATGATGACATGACGTTTCACTCATAATTACGGCAGGCATAAAACAAACGAATATCAAAAGCAAAAATTGAAGTGGTTTGCATGGCTTTACTGCAGAGCAATTACTATACGCAATGAAATATAAATGTCACTGTCATTTGATGCTGGATGTGGTGAATAAGATGGCAGTGATCAAAATATTGAATATGAAGTCATTGAAAACGATAGTTTTGAGAATATGGTTGAGATCGTGAATGTGAGGCAGATGCTGAATGTA
>NW_015542586.1:787-1117 GCF_001515605.1 Sinocyclocheilus anshuiensis
GGTTAAACTGTTAAAGTGAGTGTTTTTTGTGGTTTTTTTTTTTTTTTTTTCAGATGGGTTTTTACATATTGGGAATAAACGTATTTATTTGGGAATGCTTTTATGCAAAATGACTTGCATTGTATTCATGTTATACATTTTTCTGTTTTGGTGGATGAATTGTATCTGTATTATTTTAGTATTATGTATAGTGTTTATTAATATTTTTAATTAACTTTTATATTTTAGTTTAAGTTTTAGTCATATTGTCATTTGTTATTATTATTATTATTTCAATTTTATTCTATTTCTATTAGGGCTGCACGATAAATCGCATGCGATATTTAACGC
>NW_015542587.1:0-1024 GCF_001515605.1 Sinocyclocheilus anshuiensis
TATATCTGTAATGAATATATAACTACACTGTTTCCCCTACTCCTACCACTTAACCCACACTTAAAACTAAGCTAAACCTAACCACATACCAAACCTGTCCCTAACCTTAACCGTATCCCAACTCAACAGCAGTTCTGCAGTCAGCATGAACACAATAGTTAACCTCCTGAGACCCTGTGACCTCTTTATATTTTAGTGTATTTCTCTGAGACTTTACATGCCACAGTTTTAAGTCTGGATGTCCCGTACAGAGCACATTCAGGGCTTTTCAGAGATACTAAATGTTTGGATGTTTCACCGTCACCACTCCCTCTCCTTGCTCTTCAAATATGTCTGATATTAATTTAGTGACACTCTTATGGAAATATGATAATATTTTGTAATTATCATTTAAATCTGTCTAATTGTTAAACTGTGTCATAAATCAACATCTCAGGAAAATGTTATGGGGTTTCAAATCAAAATATGACTTCCTATTACGAAACAGGAGGTTGATTTCATACATGTCCTCATATGAGGACAGCGGGACTAAAAGCATGTTCATTAGCATTTTGGGAGACATAACAAATTAATAGGGAAAGGAATTATGTTTCAATATTCTATGAAATATTATATATTATTATGAAAATATTGTCAAATATTACTCCCATTATTACACTTCTTTTTTCATTGCATGTTGCCCCAAAAACACATTAATATGCAAATTAGATTTAGTTTATAGATACATTGCATATAATGACAAAACCCATTTATGGCCATTTTACACACATTTTGCAGAAAGAAAAATGGTATATCAAATCATTCTGTTATAACATAGTTGATAATGTATTTATTTTATTTATTTATTTTTTACATTTTTTTATGCTCTAAACAATGTAAAGGCATGAAAAAAACTATTTTTTTTTCCCCTAAAAATCCTTTCTCGGGTCTTAAGAGGTTAATTAAATTAATTTATTTCAGCATACGTACATAGTAGTTAAAGACACCTGATATCAAATGGGACCAATACGGAATAGATAATAAT
>NW_015542587.1:1244-1899 GCF_001515605.1 Sinocyclocheilus anshuiensis
TAATATATTAAATAATATATTAAATAATATTACTTAATAATATTAAATTATATGTAGAATTTTATATTTATTATTAGATATTTTAATGCATGGCCTATATATTTATTATGCTTTCAACCATGCGAGTCAGTAATACCATGCAAGCTTATTGTCAGTTAATTCCATAATTTCATCTTTAAAAGCTTCTGCTGGTGAATTGGATAAGTGCATTTCACTGATACTTAGCTGCAGTCTTGGGCTGAATCTCCTATAATTCCATCATGTTTGCTGGGACTAAAATATCACGAGGGTTTCTGAGTCTGGAAGTTAGCCTAGTTAACCTACTGCCCCCTGCTGTGCGGCGCGCGCCTCGTGTGTCCTCTGTGAGCACCAGCGCCAAATTAATCTGTTTCCAGTCTTTACAAATTACTTTAGCGCAGAAATAAGAAAGAGGGTAGAAACAGGGCGGAATATGAGGGAGAAATTAGACCTGCTATTCATCCCTGAATCAGAAACAGAGGGCTGAATAATGTGGAAACATTTAATTAAATGAAATGTAACAAATAATACTAATGCTTTGTTTTAATTCATAAATAATAAATAATTTCACGTAAATTCAATTGGCATTTCTATTAATTTAAACTAATCCTTGGACAATCTTAAAATTAAAAATTAT
>NW_015542587.1:2726-3310 GCF_001515605.1 Sinocyclocheilus anshuiensis
CCATGCAAGCTTATTGTCAGTTAATTCCATAATTTCATGTTTAAAGGCTCCTGCTGGTGAATTGGATAAGTGCATTTCACTGATACTTCGCTGCAGTCTTGGGCTGAATCTCCTATAAATCCATCATGTTTGCTGGGACTAAAATATCACGAGGGTTTCTGAGTCTGGAAGTTAGCCTAGTTAACCTACTGCCCCCTGCTGTGCGGCGCGCGCCTCGTGTGTCCTCTGTGAGCACCAGCGCCAAATTAATCTGTTTCCAGTCTTTACAAATTACTTTAGCGCAGAAATAAGAAAGAGGGTAGAAACAGGGCGGAATATTAGGGAGAAATTAGACCTGCTATTCATCCCTGAATCAGAAACAGAGGGCTGAATAATGTGGAAACATTTAATTAAATGAAATGTAACAAATAATACTAATGCTTTGTTTTAATTCGAATTTTTTTTTTTCACAACTACCATTATTATTTAACATAGCACGACAATAAATAATTTCCTCTTGAACGTAAATTCAATTGGCATTTCTATTAATTTAAACTAATCCTTGGACAATCTTAAAATTATCATTGCTAATATGCGAAATATTA
>NW_015542588.1:0-5853 GCF_001515605.1 Sinocyclocheilus anshuiensis
TTTCTTTCTTTCTTTCTTTCTTCTTTTGTTCAATGGTGAGTCACATTCCTTGTGCGTTTCGCCACCTAACTGGTGGTTGTTTCTTTCTAATCGTACAGTTCCTGTAATGTAATTACTGTAAATTAGAATTATATTGTTTGTTTGAAGGTAACAAAAAGAAAAAGAAAGATCAGACAGAACTATAAAAAACAATGGAGGTTGCAAGATAATATTTAGATTGTAATAAAAATATTATTGTTTATGTTAAGCCATTTTGCTTGCACATTTGTCACATGGTGAGATGTATTTCTATAATAATAGTACACATTTTGATACATTTTATGAAAAAATGTCCCATTGCAAAAACCAATCAATGATATCAGCTCTTCAGCACCATGTAGTTGTTGATAACAGTATAATGTTATTGAATCCATATAAACTGTTATCACAATTGTTAGTGTTGTTTGGTTCACAGGCATAGGACACAAATCTAGAAACCATACACATCCATTTCCCCTTTACACTGATTATCACTTATGGCTTCACAAGTTAGAGTATGTTCCTGTAGAGATTATTATTATTATGTATGAGTTGTCCCATGCAATCTGAAATCTCCACACATTTTGGCCATATTGCTGCAATATGCTATTACAGTGATGAGCATTTCTGTGATGCTTTATAACAATAAAAACTATTATTTCCTTTGTGATTTCTGCAACCCTGAGCATAGCATAAATGTGTAAAGCCAAATACGATACATTCATTTTCCAAATGGCTTATCCCCTTCAGGGTTAAGGGAAAAATATACAGAGCAAAATTATTATTAGATGACAGTTCTTCAAAGTGACAAATAAAACTTCATTAGAATTATGTCAGATTTGCATTTATTTATTAATATTAATATAGATATTTAAATATTGTATATTTACAACTTCTCCCAAATGATCTTTGACTGGATTTTTTTATTTTTTTCTTCTTCCTCTTCTTGTCTCTATCAGAGGAAGATGATGAGGAAGATGTCACCCTCCTCTTCTTTCCTAGTTTCTCTAAAATAACATAAAAGTACTTCAAGTGTCTCTGCATTAAAAAGGACATGTTAAAATAAATTGTAACAACAATGTAACTTACTGTAGCTATGAGGACGGGCAGGCACAGTTGATGGAGCAGGCGCTGGGGCAACAGCTGATCCAGTTCTGAGCTGATCGCTCTGGTTCATCAAAGCCCTCTTGTCTTCCTGCAGTTTTTGAGGGTAATGGAGGCAGTAGGAGCTAGGTTTCCTCCATCATCAGAAGCAACAGCTGGGTGGGGTGGGGATGTCTTCTCTACCACTGTCTCCCATGGCATTAAATCTACTAAAGAAAAGACTGCCCTTAAAAAAAAAATCCTGCAGGACAGAACTAAATTCCTACAGGACAGAGACATTCCTACAGGACTCCTGCAGAATTTCTTTGTAAAGGGTGCAAGACAAGCTAATCACTAATCACGTAGCCTTACCTAATTAAGGTAATTACATGAACCCCCGGTTTCACAAACAAGGCTTAAGGCTAGTCCCAGACTAAAATATATGGGTGAGCTGTCATAACTGAAAATAACTTGCATTGACATATATTAAAATATGTAAATGCCCATCCTGATGTCCCGTGTTGACAACCATACCTTCTGGCCCGGTTGGTAAGAGGGAGTCTCAGCCCTTCGAAGGTCTGCGGTAGTCTTGCCCCTGCGCACTGCCCGCTGAAGCTAATGGTGAGCTGTGTCCCAGACCCTCTCACTCTAATCGACAGAAGGGACATCCGACGGTTCCCCGGACCAGGGGAATAGGGGAGGCTGGTACCAGAGTACGCACTGGAAGGGAGTGAGTCCAGTGGATGGCTGACCGAGAGAGTTCTGCGCGTACTCGGCCCAGCCTAGGAACTGGTTCCAAGAGTTCTGGTGGCCATGGCAGAAGGTTCGAAGGAAACGCCAGTCCATACCCTGGAGATGAACTGTGGGCCACGGTCTGAGACAATGTCCTCGGGAATTCCATAATATCTGAAGACGTTGTTAAACATGATTTCAGCTATCTCCATGGCTGTGGGTAGACCCCTGAGGGGAAGAAGACGGCAAGATTTAGAGAATCGATCAATGACTACAAGAACACATGTGTTACCATCCGAGGCCGGTAGATCAGTAATGAAATCAACTCCCAGGTGTGACCAAGGGCGGTTGGGAATGGGCAGCGGAAGGAGCTTGCCAGATGGTAGGTGGCGTGGGCTCTTGGAGATGGCACATTCGGTACAGCCCTGAACGAACCTTCTCACATCCCTGGCCATGTTGGGCCACCAGAAGCGATCTTTCAGCAGCGAGATGGTGCTGTTGGCCCCTGGATGGCCAGTGCCCAGAGAGGTGTGAACGGAGTGAATCAGGGAAGTGCGTTGTGCTCTGGTGACATACTGCACTCCTGGTGGGCAACCCGTCTGAGTTGGCGTGGAAGCATTGATGGAGGTAACTGGGTTATCCTTCCATTGGATGGAGCTTACGAAGATTTCCTTGGGGATAATGGATTCTGGTTCCTCACTGACCTCTTCAGGAGCATGTAGGCGAGAGAGGGCATCTGCTTTCACATTCTTGGGGCCAGGACGATAGGAAATGGTGAAATTAAACCTAGTGAAGAAGAGAGCCCATCTTGCCTGGCGAGGATTGAGTCACTTGGTGTCTCGTAAGTATTGCAAGTTCTTATGGTCAGTGAGGACGCAGAATGGGTGATGTGCTCCCTCCAACCAATGCCTCCATTCCTCTAGGGCTAGCTTGATAGCCAGGAGCTCCCTGTTGCCGATGTCATAATTCCTCTCCGCCGGGTTGAGTTTGCGTGAGAAGGCACATGGATGGAGTTTGGCTGGTGTCCCCTGCTGCTGAGAAAGTACGCCTCCGACTTCTGTAGTGGAAGCGTCAACCTCAACCCCAAACTATTTATTTGGGTCTGGATGGATGAGGAGCGGGGCAGAAGTGAAGGCTTTCTTAAGTACTTCAAAGGCATCCGTGGCGGCTGGTGACCAGGACAGAGATTTGGGCTTATTTTGGAGCATATTAGTGAGTGGACTGGTTATGGAGCTGTAGTGGTAGATGAATCTTCTATAGAAGTTTGCGAATCCCAGGAAACGTTGAATGTTCGGCCATGCTCCGGGAGTAGGTGAGAATGTCATCCATGTAGACAAGGACGAACTTGTGCAGATACTCCCGGAGTACCTCGTGCATAAAATCCTGGAATACGGAGGGGGCGTTTACCAGTCCATACGGCATGACCAGATATTCATAGTGCCCAGTAGGGGTCACAAAGGCGGTCTTCCACTCGTCCCCCTCACGTGTACGGATGAGGTTATATGCGCTGCGGAGGTCCAACTTGGTGAAGACGGTGGCTCCGCGGAGGTGTTCCAAAGCCGCTGGCACGAGGGGAAGTGGGTAGCGAAACTTCACGGTGCTTTTATTGAGTGCCCGGTAGTCGATGCAGGGCCTCAAACCCCCGTCCTTCTTGGCCACGAAGAAGAAGCTGGAAGCAGCAGGGGACGTGGAAGGGCGGATGTAACCTTGCTGTAACTTCTTTGATGTACTCATCCATGGCCTTCTGTTCAGGGAGTGACAAGGGATAAATCCTTCCATGGGGCACTGGCTCACCCGGAATCAGATCAATGGCACAGTCCCATGGCCGGTGCGGAGGTAACTGGGAGGCCTTCTTCGGGCAGAACACGTCACTGAAGGGGGCATAACAGGCTGGAATGTCGACTGACTGTTTCTCGACCGGACTTTCAATGGAGGTGGAGCAGAGTGTGAGGGCCTCGGAGTGCAAGGGTGATGGCTGAGGAAGATGAGGAAAACAGTCAGGAAAGCAGGTGCTGTCCCACTTCAGGACCTCACCAGTTCTCCAGAGATTCCCGGAGATGAAGTTCCCGGCTGAGCCAGAGTCGAGAAGGGTGTGTACTGGAAAGGAGATACCGGAGGCAGTAAGTTTTACAGCAGTGGTGAGGGGCTGCATATTAACTATTGATGGCTTAATGACACTCACCATAGGTCGTGGCGGGTGAATAGGGCATGCCGCGATTACATGCCCTCCAGCTCCACGGTATAAACATAAGCTCTGGCTCAGCCGTCTCTGCCGCTCCCAAGGGGAGAGTCAAGTGCCGTCCACTAGCATGGGTTCCTGACCTGGTTCTGGAGGGCTGATGGTGTCTGGCCGACGAAGGAGTGGAGTGTATGGGGAGAGTTGATGTGCTGAAATGCATGATTGCATGCGAGTTGTGCAGCGGATGGAAAGCTGTATAAACCGTTCCAAGCCATAGGAATCGTCATAGTCTGCGAGCTGAAGTTGCACCTTTGGCTCCAGTCCTTGCCGGTAAGTGGTCAGAAGTGCGCGCTCATTCCAGCCACTGGCTGCTGCGAGGGTTCTGAATCTCAGGGCGTAGTCATTTATGGACAGAGACCCCTGACGGAGGTGATATAACTGGTCACAGACAGAGGTATCGCCTACGGGTTTATCAAATACTTCACGGAAATGTGTCATAAAATTATCAAGGGATTTAGTTACTGTACCAGCTTGGGCCCAGATGGTCTCTGCCCATTGCAGCACCCGCCCTGTCAGCAGTGAGATGATGAAAGCCATCTTGGCACCTTCCATAGCATAAAGATGTGGCTGCATCTCCAGTGCGAGCGAACACTGCAGCAGAAATCCGTTGCACTCCTCCGCCGAGCCAGAGAAGGGCGCTGGTCTGGCCATGGGACCGGTAAGTACTGCCGTTGAAGAGGAAGCGGCGTTGGTGACGGGCGTGACAGGTGGTGTGACAATGGCAGGAGTGAGTATCCGTTTGAGGGCATCCACGATCTCCTGGAACGGGTCGGGTGCACTCATCTTGCTTATCCTTTTGTGGTCCGATCTTCTGTTACGGAAGGAGACTCACACAGAGGGTTAGAAAAATACAATAATGTTTATTTTCAGCAATGGGTGCGAATGGATGGGACAGATGAGTATATGAACTTGGGGTAATGGTCCTTGCGGTAGATGAGAAGAGGAATTCTGTAATTGGTCCTCACAGGAGATCGTGGAAGGGAGACAGAGGACTGCACACACCTCGGTGGCTGAGTACATGGAGAAATCCACGGAGCAGATGACGGGAACTGACTAGGGAATGGAACACAGGAGAACACACTGGAGGAAACACAGGAGGTAAGGATCACAGGGAGGTAAAGTCTTTCAATGTATCGTGTAAGGATATCAGAGAGAGAGAGTCCACTTCGAATAAACGAGACGTGAGGTGTGTGCTTTTGTATGGGAGCTGAGAGTGATTGTTGATCCGTGACAGGTGCGTGTGTTTAGAATTCAGGTGATGGTGTTCTCTGTGATTGGGAGGTGATTGAGCCTGGCCGATCTGTGACAGCATTAGCTAACTCATTAACATAATGTGAGGTACAACAACACGTATATAGTCATATTGTAATTTTTTTTTATAAATAACATGTTATACTTGCCGTTTGTCGTCTTCCTGCAGTGGGTCACGAAGTGGTTCTGCTGCAATGACATTGCACAATAATGTTCTTAACTAACGTGTCTATTTTATTTTCAGTGATTACGTTTATATTCAATTAAATTCAAGGTTATTTGTATAGCGCTTTTCACGATACAAATCGTTGCAAAGCAACTTTGCAGCAAGTTAAGTTTCTACAATATTTAGTGGTAGCTTATCAGTGGTGACTGTCAGTTAATGTACATATGGCAGAAATGTATGGAAAAATCAATTAAAGACGTAATCAAACAGATGATGAACACTATTAACAGCAATTATTATATGATGCAATCACGGGAACTGACTAGGGAATGGAACACAGGAGAACACACTGGAGGAAACACAG
>NW_015542589.1:0-8775 GCF_001515605.1 Sinocyclocheilus anshuiensis
TAACGATTCAATTTTTAAAATCTGATGACACCAGTGTGTTCCCCACCCCCCCCAAAAAAACAGGGTATATCCAAAATTCGACACTGCCAACTTCTACTTATGAGAAATATAGCACTATATTTTAAAACTACAACTTCCACTAGAGACACACCACAGAACACAGTTACAAAGCTAGTGTTACTTGTAGTTCTTCCGGGCTGGGTGGGTGGACTTGTTCGGCTCCTCTGTTTTTCTGCTGTCTGCTGTGAATGGGCTTCAACTACACTCAAAAAGTTCAAAACTGAGCAAAGTGTTGTTGCTGGTGACAAAACCACTGATTAAATATGTACATTGAAGCTATACTGGCGTTAAAGACCCCCTGACCTGCATTGCGGGATATGGGATTCGCATGTGACCCGCTCGGCCCACATTGTAGTGTTCTGTCTTACAGCATACAGCATACTGTAACCAATAATAAGACTGAAATTATATTATTAAAATAATGTAATGAATACCATGATAACATCTAACATCTAATTGATAGATGTAGCATTATAGTTTTAAAAATATCAATAAACAAAAGCAATCCAGCTTCTCTGCCAATAAGACAGAAATAATAACATTAAAAGAAATACATATAAACCATATGATCTCGTGAATAAATGTTATCTGTGTATCCATGTAAGATGTATCTAGGAGATGAAGGAAACTGTCATGATGAAATGTCTTCTTCCCCCTAGTACACCTACTGTGCTTAAGACGACACACCACATTTTAGGCATTTATTAGCTTATACAACCACAAAAACCACAAACATAGCTCAGACACATAACAAAAATCACAAATGTAAAAAGTGAAGAGCATGTCAAGTGATTACAAAGGCCTGGTAGGGACTGACCCTGTGATACATGATGGGCAGCTATGGAGTGATTTGCAGTGGTGGTAGTGCAAAAGTAAACAGTGCAGGGATTTAATCAGTGCAAAGCTGTGCATGTTTAATATGACTATGGAAAAAAGAGTCTGAGCATAATAGTACTGCTTAACAAAAACAATACAAAGAAGATAAAATAAATAGAACAGAAACTTAAATATATATATAAAAAATAAAAAAGATTATACAAGCCAACAGGGGTAAATGTTGAAACCACAGTCCAGAATGTGTAGAGGGGCTAATGTAGCCTGTAAGACAGTCAAATGGATAGTGGATACTAGACAATAGACAAAGTGATGTGATGGTTGGCGCATGGTGAGACTCATGCTGAAAAGTCCATTTCTCCCCTAACCTTTTCTGTGACATTGAGTTGCTGGTTTGCCCTGGGGACAAAGGACCTCCTCAATGTTGAGCATGACAGAAGACTGCTACTGCAAATTATCCTCAGTTTGTTAAATGATTAACTCCAGCTCCATGCCAAACACAGAGCCAGCTTTCCTTACCAACCTGTCCCAGCGGCCCTCTTCTTAATGCTGCCTCCCCAGCACACAACAGCATAAAAAAGGACTCTGGCCATGTTTAATCTTGCTCAGAGTCACTACTGGTATGGTATTCCTCAGAATCACTATCAAAGTTAATTTCTGTTTCAGTCAGAACTTGAACATAACATTTCTTTGCATGCTTTGTCAGGCTGTTGCTTGCTTGCTTGTTCTTCATCGTCAAGCTCTGTAGACCCCGGATACCATCTTGAAGCAGGCCCCACGTCTCACCTTACATGTTAAAACACATTGAGCCTTTATTAATTAGAAACATTCAGAAATATTGTAATGTATGCCAAGTATAACAAATACATACCTGATGTCACATTAGAAAGCTGGGATGACATCTGCTTCAGGGTGTCTGCACGGGTGCAAAGAGACTTCCAATGCTTGTTCATCTCTGCAATAAGAATCCTCTTCTCCTCCTCAAGTCTCCTTACTGCCATCACAATGTCGAACGCCTTCCTCTTTGTCCTTAGATCTACAGAGTCTGGAATACATAGATGAAACATAAGTCGGTTGTATTTAAGATTAGTATTTAAAGATTTTCTGGGGTTACAATCGAGGCATGACAGATTTTGTCCCACTATGTGACTATTTCACATAGTCAACGGAATTGTGTACATACCACCGTGTGTAAGCTGCCATGGCCAAACAATCTCGTCAGATAGAATGGTGTCCAATGTCAGTTTTTCTGCATTAGGAACCAAGGTGTTATACTTTTCCACTACAGAATTTAAGATTTTTTTTTCCTCCCTGATCTTTCGGCGGATTCGGGCACGTCCTTTGCATCCGTCACTATCCTTATAAAGACGCTGGGACCTCCTCTTAACACTTGCCACCAGCTCCTCAATTCGGCTGGCAACAGCGGCAACATCAGCATCATTTGGGGATGTTGTTGCTGAGAGGAAGAAATGAAGAGATAAGAAATATGCTTCTTGATTCCATGAAAAAATATTATTTCTGGTGTATGAGCAAAATAAAGCCTCAACAATCTTTTCATATTTCTCTGTAACTGAGAGGCTACACTTGTAGCTAAGGTTGAGTATAGTTAGGTTACTTAGCAAAACAAAAAGAAAGATATTTTGAAAAATGTTGACTTCAATTGTGTCCATATAATAGAAGTCAATGTGAACCAAAACTCTTTCATGTTCCACAGAACAACAAGAGGCTAAGTTATGGTGACACATTGCTGCCACACACATATTATTTTTTCCACTCAATTATGTCGTAAGAACGAGATGTTATGTCGTTTTAATGACATCTTTTCTCATTTTAACGACATCTTTTCTCGTTTTAACGACATCTTTTCTCGTAATAACGACGTTTTCTCGTTAAAACGACATCTTTTCTCTTAATAACGAGATGTTTTCTCGTAATAATGACGTTTTCTCGTTAAAACGACATTTTCTCGTAATAACGACATGTTTACTCGTTAAAACGACATCTTTTCTCGTAATAACGACATGTTTTCTCGTTAAAACGACATCTTTTCTCGTAATAACGACATGTTTTCTCGTTAAAACGACATCTTTTCTCGTGAAAACATCATCTTTTCTCGTGAAAATGACATCTTTTCTCGTAATAACCACGTTTTCTCGTTAAAACGACATCTTTTCTCGTGAAAACGACATCTTTTCTCGTTAAAATGACATATTTTCTCGTGAAAATGACATCTTTTCTCGTAATAACGACATATTAATCACGACATAATATGTCATTAAAACGACATGTTTTCCCGTTATTATAGATTATTATTATTAGCCTATTAGAAAATCTCTTTATTTCTTTTATTTCTTTTTGTTCCTATTTCGATTTGTTGTTAAATCAAACTTCAGTCATTCAAATAAAGAAATATTAAGCCCAGAGTCGATTATTCAAAAATAACTGTTTTGATCTGATCATAGCCTAAACGAGTCATGGGTCTGAGTGCAGTTATTGGATAGCACTATATTGTAGACAGATTGGAGATTAATCCTAATAAACATGCCGCTACAATTAAAACCATTACATTAAAATACATTTAAAACAGTGTATTTCAATAATTTCAGCAGCGTGCAGATCCTCGTTTATGTCAGACTGTGGCAACAGCAGCGCGGACAGTCGCTTAGCGCGCTCACATAATGTACCATATAGCCTATCTATAATAATTACGAGAAAAAATATGTAGTTTTAACGAGAAAAGATGTCGTTTTAACGAGAAAACATCTCGTTTTAACGAGAAAAGATGTCGTTTTAACGAGAAAATATCTTGTTATTACGAGAAAAGATGTCGTTAAAACGAGAAAAGATGTTGTTTTAACGAGAAAACATCTCGTTATTACAAGAAAATATGTCGTTTTAACGAGAAAAGATGTCGTTTTAACGAGAAAAGATGTCGTTTTTACTAGAAAAGATGTCGTTATAACGAGAAAATATGTCGTTATAATGAGAAAATATGTCGTTAAAACGACATAACTGAGTGAAAAAAAAAATATGTGTGTGGCATCAATGCGTCACTGTATAATCCTAATAAACATGCCGCTACAATTAAAACCATTACATTAAAATACATTTAAAACAGTGTATTTCAATAATTTCAGCAGCGTGCAGATCCTCGTTTATGTCAGACTGTGGCGACAGCAGCGCGGACAGACGCTTAGCTCGCTCACATAATGTACCATATAGCCTATCTATAATAACCGGAAAACATGTCGTTTTTATGACATAATATGTCGTTATTACGAGAAAAAATGTAGTTTTAACGAGAAAAGATGTCGTTTTAAGAGAAAAGATGTCATTATTACGAGAAAACATCTCGTTTTAACGAGAAAAGATGTTGTTTTAACGAAAAAACGTTATTACGAGAAAATATGTCGTTTTAACGAGAAAATGTCATTATTACGAGAAAAGATGCCGTTTTAACGAGAAAACGTTATTACGAGAAAATATGTCGTTTTAACAAGAAAACATCTCGTTATTACGAGAAAAGATGTCGTTTTAACAAGAAAACATCTCGTTATTACGAGAAAAGATGTCGTTTTAACGAGAAAAGATGTAGTTAAAACAACATATAGTTTTAACGAGAAAAGATGTCGTTTTAACGAGAAAACATCTCTTATTACGAGAAAATATATCGTTTTAACGAGAAAAGATGTCGTTTTAACGAGAAAAGATGTAGTTAAAACAACATAACATGTCGTTATTATGACATAACTGAGTGGGGAAAAAAATATGTGTGTGGCAGCAATGCGTCACCATACAAGAGACATTTGCACGCACATCATATTTTATATACGAAGCTCTCTGGGGTGAGCTCATTATCATACAAACCTAAGTATGTTTTCTGTAAATACACTAAAAAGTCACTAAAAGTATGCGTGTGTTTAGTATATCCCTTAAAAGTGTAACTAAAAATATATTTATTAACATAGTATTTCTACTATACTTTTTAGAAATATAATAATAGTGTGCTTGTGTTTAGCATATTCCTTAAAAGTGTAACTAAGCATATATTTATTACCAAAGTATTTCTAGTATATTTTTTATAAATACATTAAAAGTATGCTTCTGTTTAGCATATTTCTTAGAAGTATAACTAAGCATATATTTAATACAAAAGTACTTCTATTATACTTTTTAGAAATAAATTAAAATGCAATTCAATATATTTTTATTGCACTTCATATAAGTATGTTGGGAATACAAATGTATTATAAACATACTACTTGAATTTCAAGTATATTTTTAATACATTTAATACTACGTCTTTTTCACCTGGGAAGCTAGGTTTATTTTAGTTAGTCTGACGTATTGCCAGTTCATTTGGTTCAAAATAAGTCAGACTAATTGAAATAAGCGTGGCTTATTTGGTAAACTTGTTTTATGAAACAGCCCCCATGGAGGCACATTAACAGTAAACATTTTGGATGTCGCCCTCTGACCCATCCATTTCAGGTCTTGGAGTCTCTAGTAATGAGCTGATGAGTTCAGGTATGTTTGATTAAGCATAGTTTGAAAGTGTGTACTGTTGGTGTGTGTCCTTGCATAGCAGTCTGGCTGTGGTTGACATAATACTATAAAATTCTTGGACATTGCATGATGATGATGTAGGCGGAGTTGCATTTTAAAATGACAAAATTCACAAAAATCTGTATTAATGCATGTAATGTGTTTAAATTGTAGCATACATTGTACGTTGTAGGCCTTTAGAAGACATGATCTTTTTTGAACAGATATAAATATGTGTTAGATGCACAAAGTTACCATGATAGCACCATCACCAAAAGTAATTAATTGTGCCTGCACTGCTTTACTATAACACACATGCTCATTGTGACCGCTAATATTATGTTAGGTTAGAACAGAGACCGGCCTCTGCCGGTGACACAAACAATAATTTCTTATTAATGTTTGTAATTTCCCAATAATTTGTCTTAATATATGCTCAAAAGCCTGTTGTGTGTAACGAATTCAGTCCACTGAAGGCGAGCATAGTGAAGAACCCAAGTGCAGTTTATTTACAGTGTGATCCAAACATCCAAACAATAATCCGAGACTTGACTTGACATGAACAGACTTGACTTGACGAGGCATGAACAGACTTGACTTGACATGAACAGACTTGACGTGGCATGAACAGACTAGACTCACCGACAGCGGGTTACAACATCAATACACGACAAAAGACAATGGCAACATGAGGGCTACTTATAGCAGACAATGAGGATCACATGACAAGAACAAACAAATGGGAAACAAGACACATGACCTAGACAACCAATCAGAACATGACACAATGAACAGAGGAACCAATGGCATGAATACATGACGGCAAGGGAAGCATGACACAAACAGGGACCATGACTAAACTAAATAATAAAAGACATGAACATGAAACAAAAACAAAACCCAAACCCCACATTACATTGTGTCATGTCTGATACATACATTTTAACATGATTTTTCTGAAAATTGATAAATGGATAATCAAGTAATATGAATCTTGAAATATTACTAACACTATAACTATTATTCTTGCTTTTACTAAAAATCATTAAAAACAAGAGGAAAAAGATACAGTTTTTTAAATTGCTGTTATAGCAGAACGTTTTGGATTGATTTGGACGACATTCTTTGTAAGTCTTAAGGTATGAAAGTTAATCTTACTAAAAAGATTAGGCTATATAGATATGGCAACCAAATGTGGCATTTATTATCAATCCATATTTAATATTGAAGATTGAAATGAAACATAACAAATTACTTCTTGGTTTGAAAAGCTTTTAAAACATTTATATCATGATGTCATAGATCTAATGTACTGCATTTTGATGGATGTGTAAGTGAATAATGTCATGTGAATTGGTTACAAATTTATTATCAAATTAAAACAATTAACTCAAGCACTTCATTCTAAAACACTGATATATTCATGGTTGAAACTCAACTACTGTGTGTTGCTCAGAGGTGTGGTTCATTCTGGCTTGGCTGCATTTGGAACTATTTTCACTGGCGGAGCAAAAACAAACGAACGAATGAATGAATGGCAATGTCCATATTGTAGAAGTCAGTCAATATTAACTTCTTGTTTCCTATACTGTTGTATAACATCAATAACACACTATGGCTGAGTCACAGCCCTGCTAATCTTGGAACAACTGCATTATGCATTATGATCACAGAAACTGCTACTTCTCTCCCAAAGAATATAACTTCAGAAAACTTAAGATTTAGTTTTTATAGAATGATTGCAAGAATATTGCATGTTTATAGAAGCTTCAAAGCTTCAGTTCCTATTCATTGTAATTGCGTGGAAAAGAGCAACTAGCACATTATTCAAAACATCTCTTTTTGCATTCCACAGAAGATATACGGGTTTGAAACAACATGAGGGTGAGTAGATGATGACAGAGTGTTAATTTTGGGTGTACTATCCCTTTAATTGTTGTTGATGGATTAGAGATGCAGTCTTAATTAGTGCAATTAGAGCACTTCAAAGCAAAGTTCAAAGTGACAGTTATTTACCCTCTTTATTGGATAATCCAGTTTTCCACCATCAAATATACAACTACTTCAGGCCACAAAGTTTGATAAATGCCTTCACTCTGAATATCCGCTTTATGTGTAGCTGCTATACCTGATTTTGATTTTATCAATTGCTTGATAATGCATGTTTCTTTATCCAAGAATCCAAACCCACATTAAAACATGCACAAAATATTATTACATCTCATTGAAACCTAAAGATAATTTTCAAAAAAATAAAATTAAATAAAAAATGAAATGGCCACAAAATCTAAACAAACAAAAAAAATTGTGCAGATGTCCAACTGTCCAATTTTTCCCCCCGTGTTGCCTTCCTCTCATCTACAGTTATTAAGTGAGCTTTTATTAAGCTTGCCTGAGGCCTGTTTAATACAGCTCACAGCTTCACTCTCTCTCTCTCTCTGGTATACAAGAGAAAAGCACACATACAGCCACGCTGGTCAGCTAGATGTTAGTCTACATGTCTTATTCTGTACATTTTGTGATGGCAATATTTGTCGTTGAATGTTTAGTTATACGAGTGGTAATGAAAGTGTTTATGGAATATGGAAATTATTATGACACTTTTATTCGTTTGATAAATTCCTATTTTAATATTCTTAAAAGTTATATGCTTTTGTTGCAACCCAAAATGATGAAAGGCACTGTTCAGCCAAAGAGAAAATTGGAACAAGTGTATACTAAAACTACTCTGTCTTATGATTTAGTAGTTCTGGCTTGAGAAGTGACTAACAATGGGGAATTTTTTCTGCTTATTAACAGAGGGGTATATGAGGTGAGTGTAACCAATCAAATTGTAGAAAACCTTGCTATTTTTATGCATTTCCTAACATATAAATTAAATAATTGTTGAGAGCAAGGTGGCCCCCTGGTGTTTTGGGGGCCCTATGCAAGAATTCTGTTCTTGCGTAGATGGGTCAATGACAGCCCAAATTTGGGTCTGACAGCCCAAATTTAGCCTCGTTTTAGCCTAGACGTCTAGGCTAAAACGAGGCTAAATTTGGGCTGTCAATGAAAATCTAATAGACATCTAGTCATAGCCCATTTATAGACTAGTCATCAATTAGACGGCTATTAAACGACTACATATATACGTCTAATAGACGATGAATTGGCAATCCATACATACAGCTTTTATTAAGAAAAATAACATTTTTAACAACTTAAGACAATACAAATTGATAAAAATACAAAAGAATTAATGACAAAATAAAATGTTATAAATACAATACACTTAAATATAAATATTATGATAAAAAAATCTGGAGTTTTTAACAACTTAAGATAATAAAAATATAA
>NW_015542589.1:8834-10276 GCF_001515605.1 Sinocyclocheilus anshuiensis
AAAAAAAGATGAACCCTTTTGTTGGTTTACTTTTAACAAATAAAACAACCAACAGTGAACTTAAAGGAAATTATTAATTATTGGTTTTATTTCTTGTTTAAAATGCTTCCCAACTGCATTCCTCAAGTCCAACTCTGTTGCTGCCAGGAAGTTGGTCATCACAGCATCTGCCAAATAAGAAAAAAAAAAGCACAAGAAAAGCTTTTTGACATAATTTTTTACTTTAATTACACTAATTGTGACAGGGAGTCATTCTGTTTTGCTTGGATGCCTACTAAAAACAAAAACGAGACATATATAGTGCATCACCATTCAGTGTGTTAAAAAAGAGAGAAGCTTTTCTGGTAAATGTTGTGTGTTTTATTCACATACCTCTGATGACCGAGAACAGTGCAGTCTTTTCAAATGCCTCTTTCTGCAGCGGACCACCCCCCTTCATGTTGAATTTGGACATGAGGGAATTTTTTTAAAACCCTAAAATATAATACAGATTGAGGTGGTTAACGTCCGGGTGTTGTTGTTCTGTCTCTGTGATCTGATCAGCGAGTTTCTGTAAAGCCATGCTCACGTGCGCTTGCGGAGGAATGTAAACACTCACGAGAATGAACGAGTGGAACTCCCGCGGCGAATAGAACGGCTTACAGTTAATGAAGAGCGCTTCTAGATAGGGACAGCACATCTTCTTTAACACTGTTACATCTGTACACCACCTTTCGTTGATGTAAAAACGTCCCGCTGCCGCGTGATTTCCCCGTTGATTCTGCGTCGCAGGTCCGCTCTGAACAGCTGAAAGCCCGGCAGATGTAGTGCGCTGTCCGGAATGGCGTCATTCAGCCAGGTTTCCGTGAAACACAGAGCAGCAGAGTTTGAAAAATCCTTATTTGTCCGGGAGAGCAGAAGGAGTTCGTCTGTTTTGTTGGGTAGAGAGCGGAGGTTCGCCAGGTGGATGCTCGGCAACGGCGTTCTGAATCCGCGCTGCCTGAGCTTCACGAGCGCGCCGGCTCGCTTCCCCCGTCTGCTCGTCCTGAAGCATCTGAACAGCGCCGCAGCTCCGCCGACAACAATGTCCAGCAAAACATCAGAATAATCGAAAACCGGTGAAATATCGGGTGGTGTGTACTTCCGAATGTCCAGCAATTTGTCTCTGTTGAAACTGATTGCAGGGATATAAGTAAAGACAGGACAAACTAACAAAAACATAAAAACAACTGCGGAGCACGCCACGGAGGCAGCCATCAGCGTCGGCGCCATCTTAACACCTTCCTTTTTAGTGAGAAAATGTTGTTTTGGAGAATGTTTTTTTTTTTTTACCATTGCACCTGATCTTTTCCAGATGTTGAAACTTCTCCTCAGTTTCTCCAATTCTTCTGAGTGTGTTCACTGTATAAATTAATATGGATTAATCTTTGTCAAAGCTGTGTTTGTTCTGTTGTTTGCTCTTT
>NW_015542589.1:10509-11119 GCF_001515605.1 Sinocyclocheilus anshuiensis
GTCAAAACGAAAACACAGATACTTACAAGACCAAGTAGGAATGTCCTTTATCGTTTGTTGTTTGCCCGCTGCTCTCCGACAAGTAAACTCAGTGCGCTCTCGTGTAAAAAAAATCCAAAACACAACACTGATCTCTACTAACTCTCATGTCTCGCGTTGCCAGTATATCAATAATATCATATAATGTGTATGAATGTAACATTTAACAGCTTGTGGAGCTTGTGGGATCATATTATCAAATCCAAATAAACTTTTGAAACATTTAAATTAGCATTATTTTTGGCATTTTTGGCATAATTTACAGCATTATTAAATATAGCATTATTTATTATGCCAAAAATAATGCTAATTTAAATGTTTCAAAAGTTTATTTGGATTTGATAATATGATGTCATGCATCCCACAAGCTGTTAAATGTTACATTCATACACATTATATGATATTATTGATATACTGGCAACGCGAGACATGAGAGTTAGTAGAGATCAGTGTTGTGTTTTGGATTTTTTTTACACGAGAGCGCACTGAGTTTACTTGTCGGAGAGCAGCGGGCAAACAACAAACGATAAAGGACATTCCTACTTGGTCTTGTAAGTATCTGTGTTTTCGT
>NW_015542589.1:12796-21423 GCF_001515605.1 Sinocyclocheilus anshuiensis
CGTAGCCCGTCCAATTTAGAGCTAAATCATGGCTACATACAGACCATGTCATGAAATAACACATATATTTGTAGATATTATTGACACTGCGAACATGATGGGATATCAACCATCTCATGAGCTGTCTGGCCAAAAACTACAGTGAATCAGGTTTGACTATAAGTGGGCTACAGATAGCCGCTCGGACTACGAGCTAAATCTGGCTACGCTCAGGCTACGTATTGAACATGTCAAAGAAATGAAACCAAACACCCTGTAAATGCTGTTGACTTTGCTTACATGATGGAATATCATACATCTCACAAGTTATTTTGCCAAAAAACGACATGAAACCAAATTCAAGGTTATTTGGGCTAGAAGTGGGTTACACATAGCCGGACTATATCGGGTCTACACTTAACCGAGACGTTGAAATGACGGCTATTGCTTGTTGGGTTATGTCTCAGATCCTTGTGCAAGCTGCTACTGGAAATATTTTGATAATATGAGCATTCCCAAGCATTATTTTATTATGAAATGCTTGAAAACTTAAAGGGATATTTCACACAAAAGTGAAAATGTTGTATTTTTCTATTTGCAATTTTTTTTTACTTCACATATTGGGCTACCATCCACTCCCATTACAAAGCATGGATTAGCCTGGACATTATTTAATACAACTCAGATTGTATTCGTCTGAAAGAAGAATGTCATATACACCTAGGATGGCTTGAGGGTGAGTAAATCATGGGGTAATTTTCATTTTTGGGTGAACTATCCCTTTAAATCTTAACGTTTTTTATATAACCTTTTTTTCCGTAAGCACATTTATTAAGTTATGTTAATATTTTTTTAATTTTTAGGTTACCTTACAAAACAGTGTATTTTGTGTAGCCTATTTATAAGCAATAATTATACAGTGAGCTTATGTACCTCCATATGCACAAATGCAAGTAACATTAAAGTAGATCTTATGAACAGACAATGATTGTCTTGTTATTACCGCATGAATGCTCTTTGTAACAATAGTGAAGTTCATTCCTGTCACCAACACTGGTCGTCCTTTACATTACAGTGCGCTGAATAGCACAGGAATGAAATATCAGTCACATGATGAAGGGGGCGGGGCTCTCGTAGCTATGAGCCAATAACAGCGCACGTAAACCCGAGCTCAGTAGATCAGGGAATAGAGCATGAATAACGGTACTCTACAATATGCACTGATGTGTTTCATTATTGCCACACCAACGTCGGAAATCCATGGCGCATATAAATAAATCATTAAACAGCCAATACTGGTCTTTTCGTCTATAGATTGAGACGAGCGCTTCAGCACTGCGAGCTATTTATTCAGTCTTAAGATGGCCTGGATCTGGAAGGTAAGTCGAGCAACTGAATGTTTGTCTCGCCTTATATCCAGTAATGTATGGATGCGCATTAATGCTCTGCTCAGATTACATTCACAATGTTTTTTTTTATTTTATTATTTTATTTTTTTTAAATCTGAAGTGTGCAGCGAGAAACAGCGCGGTTAATGCTAACAGCTGTGTGCTTTAGTAATAAATAAAACTGTGTGGTAGAAGCTCATGTCTTGTAACATTGTTCAAATGCGACACGTGTGATCACCCAGTTTGCTTACACTTTGCAACCAGATTTAATGGATGTATCCTGGTTTATGCAATAAGACTTGGTGTATCCAAACATGTCGACGATGTCTGATTCTGCAAAGACCATTCGTTGGAAGAGACATAAAATGTAACAGAGTTATTAGTTTTCCTGTAATATGCACTTTATTACAACCAGTGATGTATATTTATGGTTTTTATGTCCTCCTTGAGGTTTTACAACCTACTATTCAGAAACAAATGAAGACCTTCATGCATCATATGAGACCACTACTCATAATATATTTGGCTGGAGGGTTTGTTTTGTTTGGATGAGTCATTTTGTCCATTGTGATGTGAAAAAAAGGATAGTAGAAATGCATCGGCACAGATTGCATGTTCAAACATGCTTGAATATCTGACCTTGTGTCAATTGAAAAAAAAAAAAACTCTAAAAACCTTTGTGAAGTGTTGATTTTTTTTTCTTCCAAACTTTCAGACATGGACAGTAAGCAGGGACGTCATGCACTCATGATTTTTGAGGGGGCACGGGTGTGTGGGTTGGGTGGGGGGTTTGTCATGTGACACAGCAGCCACAATAGCACTGAATAACTGATATAGTCTTATGTTTTATTTCATTATTTTCCTTTTTATTCGAAATATTTCCAAAAGTGTTAACTATATCAGGAAATATCTCGATTCTCAAACATGTGTAAGTAATGCACCAGGTATTATTTAATCTATAATGGGTGATGGGCAAAGTCGAGTAAAAGTGTAATCTACTAACTACACATAAAAACCTGACTTTTTACTTAAGTACCAGATATGGGTGTCATGCCATAACATATTTTTAATACTTAATGCTATTTGTAAAATAGCAATATTGTAAGTTACTATATTATATAATTTTCATTTTACAGAGCGCAAAGAACATTTACATTATCAAAGAACATTTTCACTTCAGTCTAGCTAGCCAGAGTTCACTCTCACTATTTCCAAACGTGTAAACTATATCAGGAAATATCTCGATTATCAAATATGTGTAAGTAACCTTTATAGATTAAACCGTTTTGCACCTTTATAGATTATGTTATTTGATCAATAAATGGTGATGGGCAAAGTAGACTAATAGTGTAATCTATTAACTACACATAAAAACCCGACTTTTTACTTAAGTACCAGATATGGGTGTCATGCCATAAAATAGTTTTAATACGACTGACTTTGTATTGTATGTGAATGTAATAACAATATTGTAAGTTACTAATTATAACACTTTCATTTTACAGAGAGCAAAGAACATTTACATTAACAAAGAACATTTTAATTCAGTCTAGCCAGAGTTCATGCACTCTCAAAAACTCCCATTAAAATCACTGAAGCTGTTTACACTGTGAAATGAATATCTTACTTAAATTCGTACGCACATCTGCACTTTGCTGTTTCTGATGAGAGAATTCGCCAGCTAATTCAGTCAGCGAGCAAGTGAACAAAACACCGCGTTTCAGCGATGACTCATCTGCACGTCTCTGATTGGCCATTGCATTCATAAGCTCAACAGAATCGTGTGTGATTGGTTATAATGCAGCGCTGTACAAACGCGTCTGGGCAGTCGGAGTTGACAGATTTAGCAGAAAATTGTGTAGTGTGTGATGGGCACAGACTCCAATTTTAGCTTCAGATTCTATGATTCCATCAGGTCTGAGAATATCAGACATGTTTGATATTTTGAACCGGTTTTAGAACACAATATTTTCATTTGTCATGTGTCGACTAGCAAGAAGGCGCATATTTGTTGTTCGTAGTGTGATCCTCAGTGTATGATGCCTGTAAAAGTTGTGTAATGTATTCCAGCCAACATTATCACACTTCTCATTTCCTTTTTTAAATATCTTAGTTCTTGTAGTATTTGAAAACATTCTCTAGTTTTGTTCAGCCAGTGGTGTTCACCATTGTGATCCAACCAGTATTAAAGTTGTAGTGTATAGTGTTTTCTAGTGCTGGGCAGTATGACCAAAAATTTATATCACGGTATTTTTCTTTCATGCATGACCGGGTGTTAACCATATTTTCTACTGATTGAGAGAGGAAATACTGTTCTAACCTTTGGTAGGTTGATTTGTGCAAAACATTCATTTTAAACCATTAATTTGTTTGCTTGTGCATCCCAACCAGCCTAACAACAGCATCTTTAGTTGCTTTTTCACAGTACTGCAAAACAATTAGCCTATTGTTTTCAGACAAGTTTCCTGAACACATCCTTCGTCTCCAATTGGTCAGACACACTGCTAGTTCCACCCCCCCAAACCATGCTATTAGTTGAGTCAATAGCCAAACGTTCGTTGAGCCCAATGATTCTAAGAATGGTAACAAACAATTTCCACTTGAGCTTAGTTCAGCATGCCACAATTACAAACCGTTATCAGCTCCACAGTAGAAATTCGTACCGGCTGGGCCGGATCAGCACAGATTGGAATGGCTAAGCAATGAGAACGGTCTCGTTGCTTAACCATTCCATTCCGTGCTGATCCATGATTTTGGATCTGTGTGTCTGACCAATTGCAGACAAAGGCTGTGTTCAGGAAACTTGTCTGAAGACAATAATTGTTTTGCAATTCTGCTTGTAACACTAGGGCGTGCAGAAATCACACTTCAGTTTTAGGAACCGGCTGTGTAAAACTGTGCAGACCATGCATAACATTCTATACTGTGTTTTTAAAATGTTTTGATTTTATAAATATTCACAGTGAAAACAAAACCGTGTTTAACAGTAATGTTTAAAAGAAACAGCACTTTAACAGCTGAACAAAAACAGCTGTATGGAAAGGATGCGATGTCCTACACACAAAGGGTTGTTTAGCCACTATGTTCAACAATTTTAATTTAAATGACAATGTTTGCATGCCATTCATTGAAACTGAATACATATAATCAGGAGATGCCTGTGTGGCTGTAAATAGCATCAGTTGGCTGTACTGTCTGATAAAGATGTGCCTTTGTCAGTGTTTTATCGTTACCCTTAATCTATATGTCTGCATCAGACAGCAATCAGCAAACAGAGAAGAGTAACAGGTTAACTATTTAAGGCTGCTCATATAAAATACATGTTCCTGCTTATGTGGACGTGAAGTGTTGGAGTTTAATTGGAATTCCTTGAATCCTCTTTAAGCACATTTATTTTCTTCTGGACAGTTTGGATGGTTTTGTGATGGTAATGTAACATTCAAGAGCTGGTCAGAGTGTGGTGTGCCACTGAGAGCCTCTTTGTAATCGCTGAGAATTAGTTCCAGTGTTGTTCACCTCACAGGGCCGCAGTGGTCAGTTCGGCCTGTGCTCAGCCTTCTGCATGCATACACTTCACTATAAAAAGACCTGCAGTTGTTACCTTACTTGATCTAACCATAGTTTTGATGGTGTAACTTATATTTAGGTTGATCTTTTTGATATTTAGATATTTAGACATATGTTAGAAAGCCAGTCTCTGAGATGCTGAAAACAATGCATCATGAGCTGCACACATGTAAATTAACACAGTGCTGTGCTTCACTCTGAAACTTGCAGCGCAGAGTATATTTATTAAATTGAGTCAAGTATAATAAATAATAATAAATCACAGTCTTTTGCGATTTAATAAGTGTACTAAGCCACATCACAATTTCGATTTTAGTTTTAGTTGAGAAATGTAAAAATATTTTCCATTCATTTATGAAACTGTTGTACAAATTATCTAGTGATTGATTGGAAACTCTGGTTCGTGTAATAAGAAAATTTATATTAGATTATCTACTGTCTATCCGAAAGTTTACTTTGTGTTTATTCCGATGAATATGCCTGTAATGACCTTGTGATCTTAATCAATAGATTATGTAGACAAAAAATTGTACTGTGTGTTTTAAATGTGAAGAATGTCTTATATGGACAGTTATGACTGAAATGAAGTCAAACTGGGCATTGCAAATATGTTTAACATTTCAGAAAATATTAAAGACCCAAATAATCTAAATCAAGAGATTATGAGTAAAATCATGAGAAACAGACAGTTTGGATGGGATTACACATAATTCTATTAGGCTAATTTTAAGAGGTTTAACTTTTGAGTGGTCCAAGAGTCAAAAATACGCATTTTGCATATTTCTATTGACATAAACATAATAGCAGAGAAATGCAAGTAGGAGTTATTCAGCATAGCAAACTTTAATGTATTCTTAAACATATGCTTGCATGGTATTAGCCCAATTAGCCAATTTAAATGAGCTTTCCCTGCACGCATTGCATTCTGACTAATCCAGCACCCGCTCACACACACATGATGACTTCACTTTTGGTGCATTATACATCTTAACTTCGCTGTATAGGGGTTAGTAAGATTTTTTAAAAGTATTTTATGGTATATGGTATATATATTAATATATGTGACCCTGGACCACAAAACCAGTCATAAGGGTCAATTTTTTGAAATTGAGATTTGTACATCATCTGAAAGCAATAAGCTTTCCATTGATGTATGGTTTGTTATGATAGGACAATATTTGGCCGAGATACAACTATTTGAAAATCTGGAATCTGAGGGTGCAAAAAAATCAAAATATTGAGAAAATCGCCTTTAAAGTTGTCCAAATTAAGTTCTTAACAATGCATATTACTAATCAAAAATTAAGTTTTGATATATTTACGGTAGGAAATTTACAAAATATCTTCATGGAACATGATCTTTACTTGATATCCTAATGATTTTTGGCATAAAAGAAAAATCGATCATTTTGACCCATACAATGTTTTTTTGGCTTTTGCTACAAATATACCCAAGCGACTTAAGACTGGTTTTGTGGTCCAGAGTCACATATAAGTGTAATTTTTTCCTTTTATGGCAAAGCTGAATTTTCAGCATCATTACCCCAGTCTTCAGTGTCACATGAACCTTGAGAACTCCAGAAACATTTCTTCTTATTATCAATGTTAAAAATAGTTGTGTTGCTTAATATTTTTATTGAAAGCATGATATTTTTTTTGTATTCTTTGAAACATTTTTTGGTAAAATTATAACATTATGTCTTTACTGTCAATTTTGATTATTTGAATGTATGACTGCCAGGGTCAGAAATGAACTTTTACTTTAAGGGGCAATATTTGCTCCCTTGTATTGATATCCAGGAGCATTTTTTACATTCGTCATGCAAGGCAATTTTTATAATTACCTTATTAATTGTATCTGTTTTGTCTTTAATGTCAGATACTTAAATTTAACCAATCACTTGCAGTCAAAATATTTTAAACAGTTACCAATAACAACAAACTGTTTAAAATGGCATAAATATAAATATAAATATATAAAACAGAGACTCGTTGACTAATCTAAACACCTCTCATTGGCCATTGCATTCATAAGCTCAACAGAAACGTGTGTGATTGGTTATAATGCTCTACGCTGCAAAAAACAACATGTAAAAGGCAATCTGATGGAATGTGTACAGATCTGTAACTTTTCATTTATTTACCCAATTCCTTTTAATCACGGCAGCCATAATAGATTTAGTTTAATTGTACAGGGGTGATTTCCGCCCCTTTGTCATGAATGTGGTTTTTGACACAATTTTTGCTACAAGCGCCCATTCATTTTCGACCCTGGTCCCTGCTAAATAAAAGTATTTCTTAAATAAATCTCACTCACTGACCCCCAAAATATAGGCTAAGATATAAAAATGTATAAATATGCTATCTCTAAATAATTATACTGCTTATAAAAATATATACTACTGATAAAAAGTAAAGTTAATTTTAGGTAGTAGCATGAGTCTGTTTGTGTTAAAGTGATAGTTCACCTAGAATTTTTTTTTTATTTTTTTAACCCATATGGTAACATCAAACGTCTCAATACAACAATACAAGGGATGAGTAAATAGAGGCCCAATTTTAATTTTTGGCTGAACTATTTCCTTTAATAGCCCTGGTTCAGAGGTGTGGCACATGCAACACTTCAAAGCATGTTTTGCTGTTTAACAAAGCCAAGCTTAAAAGGTTGCAGGTATAATGGATTAGCAAGCACTTTACACATTAACCTACCAACAAGACGATTTCCCCTTTATTAAATCCAATTTGGTCCTTGTTTCATTAGGATGTCCAACAAGGACTATCTGTTGCCTGGATGTGTTATTGTGCAATGTTTAGTTTTGTTATGGTAGCTCAGCCTTTTTTGGGAGGCGGAGAAAGACTGCTAGGCCAGGAAGTGAATGACATCTCATTTGACTAGTAATCTGGCTTGGAATGGTAACAGTGTTGATGTGGGTAAGTAGCTTAGCAGGAATGTGAGGAGGTCAGGGAGAGATAATGCAGGCATCTGCTTGTGTGGCTGTTTGAGGATTTACACTTCTGATCCATTTGCACACAACAGATGTGAATCCAAACTTCAGTTGCCTTACTTTAATGAAGTAGAATTTCGAATGGATGATTTTGTAGTGTGCAAATCTGGTGTTATAGGCCTAATTTACTATTTTGCACTAGGGCTGCTCGATTATGGCAAAAATCATAATCATTATTATTTTGGTCAACATTGTAATCATGATTATGAGTGGGCCACATGACCAAAACTTTATATGAGTGATTTATTTAAAGATAGCAATATATATCAATATTTTCATATTTTCTGTAAATAAGGTTGCTATGACATCTACATTCTAGAGACCAGCGAAACTTCACAAGTCTCAATACCACAGCAGAATACTAGGGTAACTAATATGAGTAAAAAAACAAAAAAAAAGTCCTCAAAAATAATTTAACAGTCAGTAATAAAAAAAGGAAAGGACAAATACAATAGAAAAAAGATTTAATGAAACTAACAGTGCAAGTCTAAAGTTGTCAGCTAACAGTCTACTACAGAAATTGCATAATTGATTGTAAAATAAAATAGCATAGTCTTCACTGTAAGAATTAAACTTTCTTTGTTTCTTATTAAAGCTACAAAAGTCCTTCATTGTAGAGCAGTGAGTGATTTTCTCTCTGTCCTTTGTTGTTTGATTAATATGAAGCCCACAGTCAGCAGCAGGAATA
>NW_015542589.1:21489-57051 GCF_001515605.1 Sinocyclocheilus anshuiensis
ATTAGGCTGCTGTCACTCTAAGAGCCGCACGGATCCAATTTACTGTTACGCACATGTTTTATTCTCAACTGTTTACGTTCATATATTACATAACCGACAAGGGTTTACATGCATAATCACTAAGTGCCACATTTTGATAAATTTTTACATGTATTTGACCGTTTAGGCGCACCTTAAAGGGGTCATATGATGCTATTTTAAAGATCGTTATTTTGTGTATTTGGTGTAACAAAATATGTTGACATGCTTTAATATTCAAAAAACACATTATTTTTCAAATACTGTACATTATTGTAGGTCCTCTATGCCCCGCCTCTCTCAAACACGTCGTTTTCAACAAAGCCCCCTGTGGGGGCGTGTTAGAACGAGGCATTTAAGGTAGGTGTGGTTGATTCTTAATTTTTATAAAGAATATCTCTTTGGATTTGAGACTTTAGTCTTTGCAACTTTACAGATCTTCTTTATGCACCAAGAGCTTGTAACACTCCAAAGAGAAAGGAAAACTTGAAATCACATCATATGTCCCCTCTAAGCTAAAAGATGAATTTACATGTGCGTGTTCTGTTCTGTCTCTGAGCGTGTGCACAGAAAGCCTCCTGAGGAACAGCGCAAGTTCTCTTTCGTGCTTTTAAAAACATGAATAAACCTAATAAACTTTGATAAATCAAGCACGTCCAATTTTGCGAAAGTCACATTACATGATTTTAATGTTTTGCCCGTGAAATTGGGCTTTTATGGAGGAGCAAAAGCGCACTGCTGGAAAGGGGGTGGAATAATAGTTTTATCTCGATTATTGTATTTTCATAATCGTTGGAGGCCGAAATCGAAATCGAAACCGTATTTCGATTAATTGCACAGCTCTATATTGCATGTCATTTTTATTGTTTAATAAGATGCGTATCAAATATTAATTTAATAAAAATGACACTATAAAGTAAACTGTTTGAATATAGAGATATCTTCTCATCAGTGGCTTGACTCAATTAATCAGCACAGAATTAATCGATATACAGTGCCACAAATGATGCGGATCAGATGTGCTGTTATTCTATGTTACCAGCCCCTTCATTATAAACAGTATGTGATGAATTATGATGACATCTTGGACCATCAACCCAAGTGTCACTTTTGATTTAGATGAATTTGTTAACAGTGTTACTCAATGCCCCTGCATGCCTGGTTTGAACAAGCAGTCTTTCAGACAAAAG
Source organism: Sinocyclocheilus anshuiensis (assembly GCF_001515605.1). Taxonomy (NCBI): domain Eukaryota; kingdom Metazoa; phylum Chordata; class Actinopteri; order Cypriniformes; family Cyprinidae; genus Sinocyclocheilus; species Sinocyclocheilus anshuiensis. Next base: position 22,698 of record NW_015542589.1, read on the forward strand.
AGAGGCATTTTATATGCTGGGCTTTTAGAGACCAAAATGTGTTCATTTGTACTAAATCAATGTTGTTTTAAAATCTAGAGATACTTTTTTTTATAGCTGATTGCTGGTTGTATTTTAATGAAGTTCATGTTGCCTTAACATTTGTTGTAATAAGTGGTGTAATTGAAGTAGTCAGGTCTTCCAACTCATAATAAGACAAACACCAAAGGATCGATTAAATATTTTGTGGTGAAAATATGTTGCATTTTATTATGGCTAAACATTTAATTCAGTATAACAATTTATAGTGATGTGGATCATTGTCATGTATATTATTTATAGTTAAAGAAACTGTTCACCCCAAAATGAACAAAATTATTCAGCTTGGGATATTAGTGAGTAATATGGATTACTTTAAGTTTCACATTCGCATAGTTATTTATTTAGCAAATTATTTTATCCATAGCAACTTACAATGGGGAATATCACAAGCAATTTGTCATAATAAGTGCTAACAATTTTTGTAGTACACAATGCCAAGATTAAAGTAGAAACTAGATTAGTATGCAAAGCTAGAGCAGAGGTGAAATGCAGTAAAGAGAACCTGTTCTCACTCACAAGGCATACAGTTAAGACGCTAAAGGTAGCTATGCTTAATTTTTTGACAAACTTGATGACTCAATGAGACTTCTTTGGCATCAATACACAGGGCATGGAAATGTTGAATGATGTGACTGTGGAATTGTTTCCAGTGATTAAAACCTTAAGTTTAATTTTGTTCCTCAAATAAAGGTATTGTATAGTAAAGATATTTGCTTCGGAATTCAAGACATGGAATGCACCACTACACATTTGTAATAGCCTTTTTGGGTCAATTTTTGCAATAAATTACAGTGACTAACTGTACTTTTATCTGTAAACTGGGGGAACCACAGGGCTCGATTTAAAGCTTGTCTGGGACAAGTAGATTTTTTAAAGGGGAAAGTGAGAGAGAATTTTACTTGCTCAACCGGACAAGAAACTTGATTAAAACGTCAATAACAAAAATTTTTGAATGATAATTATTCTGATTTTGTTGCATTCATTCAGTGTAAATAAATGGCAAGATGTCTGAGAGAGAGAGAGAGAGAGAGACGTGCAGAAATCAAAACAAATGAGCACAAAAGCACACACAAAGTAACTCACAGAAAGTTATAGATACATACTGTGGTAGAAAAAAAAGATATTTATATGATATAGGTACTATATATCACATATCATATAGCAACATTACACGATAATATGTTTCCCTGAATATCAACACGATTGCAATGCGACACTTATTTTATACAATATAGTATAACAAAAAACAAGAAGTTAAAATTAAGTGACCACAGCAGAACTGTTTTGTGTCTCCCAGGAACACACAGCAGCGTTTCGTTACTGAATGAATCCACATTTTTGAACGAATCTAGTGAGTCAATGATTCAGTGATCCATTCATATAGACAATCACTGCATCTCAATGTTCATACTATCCATCCTAAATCCTATGTGAGATTAGAATAAGTGTGTCTCAAAGCATAGTAAGTTGAAAAGAGTATGCCAAAAGTCCCCGGATGGTCTACTATTTCAGGTTGATTTTTGAAGTGTGGATCCGTGCACACTCTAATGGCTAATATTGCCCACAATCCATTGCGCTTTGGTGAAGTATTCTGTCCAGAACTACAAACACGAATAAAACGTGTTAAAAACTACAAACATGGCGGATGTGCGCGACCGGCAGTTAGGTAGAGAGGCTAATGCTGCGTTCAAGTCCTCCTGGGACGTTCGTACTTACGAGTTGACAAGTCGTAATAACGACGTCAGGTGCGTTCAAGTCACTTTGGTCGGAACAATATGGCGATTGAACTTTTTTTCCATAAAATTCAACGATTTTTTAAACTTTACATCTACAAAATGATGAATAAAGAATGTGCGTCATTGTGTTTTTGCTTTTTTTCTGTTTTTATTCAATTTACGAAGGTGATGTAAACTGAATCATTATATGTTCTTTGGTAATTATACAATAATATAATATTTTGTATATGTAACATATATAATAACGACTTTGTGGTGGCGTTCATGTGCGTTCAACTCGTAAATACGATCTATCCGACATGACTTGAACGCACCATGAGAAAAAGGGGTTTGAGTTACTAATATTCAACATTTAACCTGGTACAAAATATTTATTTAATGTTATCTGTGTTATATTTCATCTGCAACAGCAATGTAAACTTTTATAAACATCCGTTTGGTCGTTAACATTTAAATGCATCATTATGCATAAAATATGAGCGGAGTTCTCGGCATGAAAGACCCGTGACTGGCAGATCAATGTGCTACTTACAGTGACAGGGTCCGTGTATCTATGCGACAGAGCGTCTGTTAAAGATGCAGTTGTGTGACGTGACAGTATGTCTCAAAGCTTGCCAACTCTTCTACAACACACTCAAAAGTGTGTACTTTTTCTTCACCAAAAGAGTACATACTTTAAGGGCGTAGTATAAGTAGGCACATTGAGACGCAGCAAGTCACTTCTCTCGTTTGTGATTGAATCAGTCGTTTGAACGAATCGGTTGATTGAATGACTAAATTACTCGCTTATTAAAACAGTCATATGCCGCCACCTACTGGTGGGTTGGTTTCATATTTGAAAGTAACAATTGTGTTTTCCCAACATTTCTTATTTGTATGTTCAAAAAATTATTTAAAACATTAATCTTATAAAATTATTTATTCATTTGCAATTTTGCAGTGTAAATGCATTTATGGCACCTCAACTTCATCAAACAGTCTGTGTACATACATCTAATGCCACTTCAGATGCAGCTTCTGTGTTTCCTGCAGTGGAACGATGGAGTTTGTTGATACTGATTTCATTTGAATGGTAAAAACTCTACAGTTTCTTATTATTCTAACTGAATTAATTGAATTTGAGAATTTGATGTGAAAGATGACACATTTAATAAGGTTAGGGAAAAAAATGACCATTTATAAACATAGTGGGAAATTACATCTGTTTTGTTATATTACAGCAACTCATTTCTGCCTCTTTCCGGTCACAGAGCACTTTATGTTGAGAGTTGTTTAAGTGAGAGAACATCTATAATTTAGTCCAGATTGGGGGAATTGTAATGTTTACAAATTTCTTTTATTATGTTTTTTTTTTTTTTATTTGCATTGAAAAAAGTTGATTTTTGTTTGCTGTCAATTAAAGTTCCTAGAAAGAAAATCGGAATCAGCACAAATTGGTATCGGCAGGTCACACTTACAAACAAATCAGAAATCGGAATCGGCCAAGAAAATTGCAATCAGTGCATCTCTAGTGATGTTAGGTGCTCAAAAACATCTATATATATATACAAATGAATGCAAATAAAAAATTTGTCGGCCTGATACATAAGGCGAGCAATTGAAAGAATGGAGTTTCTTTCTAGTTTGATATAGTGATTCAAGTGATACCTTTAGCGTCTTAATAGTGACGCTAGAGGAGTTTGACCGTGCTTTAGTTTTTGACACCTTGGGAGTCAGAATGCCTTTAGTTATATTAAGGGTCTTTGTTTATAGTTGTGGATTAGTGCTTACGGAAGAGGTGTGTCTATAGCTATGGTGTTACACTGGTACAGTTACAGTGATGTTCTCAGCAGATCAGGTGGAGGTCAGTGGTTCATTCCACCAAAGACAAACAGAGGGGGTGCTTTTATAGTGCTTCTTTGGTGGAGAGCCAAGGTCATTGTGATTGTCCTTTATCTATTTACGTAAGTGTTTCTAGCTTTGTTCCTTATTATCCTGTATGTATATTCTTTTACATATTGTTCAAGTATTTAAAATAGAGCTTTTTCTTGATTCAAATATTTAAGGAAAAACGCAAACCTGCAATAATTCAAGAATGAAACAACTTTCACATCACTTTATGAAGGTATACTTACATTAATATTTATAATGACAGTGTTTCTTGGTCTTGCCAGTTCTTTTTCATCTCTTTTTACTAGCTCAAAACTAGAGAGTAAGCTGAGACTTCCTTTTTCACTTGATAAGTTCCTGTACTGTACGTTTATCTGCAATTTCGTCACCCTATAGAACCTGTCCTTGAGTCCTTCATGAAAGAAGACTTTTTGGAAGAAAGCTATGTTTAATTCTATCTTCTCAGGGTTAGAGTTCTTCATAGACTAGACTGACATCTAATACCTGGACCTTGACAAAGACAGATGCGAGTTTGTCTGTTTAGCAGGAAGCATTACACACATAGGTATTAGCTCAAGCTCCTAAGTGACATGGATCTGTGTTTTTTTCAAAGGAATTGTTTCAAATGTCTATTTAAGGAATGATATGTGAATTTTCCATCCCAAATCCCGGTGTTGTGGTGTTCATCTGTGAATCATTAATCTCTCCCTCAGAGAATAAATAGGTTTGCTGAGACAGGAGATAAAGATTGTGATTCTTTCCAATCTTTCAGTAGTAAGAAAATGCAAGATTGGCTGGAGCCATACTTTGTGGAAGATTTTTTGGTGACAAAAATCAATTTATTGAGCACGTACATAAAATATAAAAACTGTCTCCAACAATGTCAGCAAATGTCAACAAATTAATTATCAAACATTAAAGAACAAGAAAGAAAATAAAGAAAGAAAAAAAATTGCCAGGATGACCAAATATGTGACCAAAAACATATTTTTAATTATTATTATTGAATTTATTACGTTATTGGTTCATTCAAATCATCCCTTCATTTTTAACCATTTCATTGCCATCTTATATGCATAATAAAACAAAATGTGTGTTGTAATGTCATGCAATAAAAGTTTAAATGGCTCCGTGGTTACTCAGATTTTCTATATATGTCATATGGAGAAAGCCATACATTTCAAAACCTGCACTAAAAAGCAATACGCTAGAGCCGGTGTATTGACACTTTGCCAGATATCATACAGTATCCCCAGTGCTGGCTTAGTATTTCTCTGATGGTGTAGCTATTTCCTGAAGCAGATGGTCATTGCCGGGGTCCTGCCTCGAGTACACAGCGTCCTAGATCTAAAAAAGCCACGATGATTTCACAAGGCAGCTGATATACGTGTCTGGGCAAAGTTCCAGGTCATTCCAAAATATAAAGCCAAAGAAGCACATCAGCGAACGAGAACCTTTTTGTGTGACCCTCGCCAGGAATAATGGTGCTCAATTGTTTTAAGTGCAGGGTGTCAGAGAATAGCTCAGTGTTCACATTAATCTCCCACAGAGCTGACAGACATTGTCTTGGCCTTGGAGAGCACAGCACAGAAAATACTGACTGTGTCAGCTGTAAGTTATAAGGCAAGGTTATTGTATGTTTGTGATTGAGAAAAAATCTTATAGAATAAGACATGAAACGGCTAGTTGTAAACTGGAATCATGCTTCTTTTGCCCCCTCAATATCTTTTTTTTTTTTTTGAAAAACATGCATCAAAACCGTGAATCTTCTGGAAATGCTAAATGGATTTGGTTAATTATTTTCATTTATCAACACTCTGAGTTTCTATTAATAAATCAAGTTTAAAAAAAAACAAGCAGAACTGTGATAATTACAACAGAAATTCCTGTGGAAATATCTTTGAATGGTCTTCAAGTATCTTTACAATCGGTAGGATCAGTTGCAGAGTCTCAGTGGTGAATGCTATACCACATGGCAGCAAAAAGCCCTTACAGCTGTTCAAAAGTTTTGCCAGCAATATTAAAAAAGCTAATAATTCATTTGATTACTGTTGAAATTTGACCAAAGCCTAATTTTTTGGAGAGCTCTAAAAAGTGTGAAAAGACCTTATATTTTAACTTGTCAGTTGCTTTGTCAGAGCTCAGGATAGTCAACAAGGATTTCAACTTCAGCTAGAATAGATAGATGAAACATGAATCCAATAAATACACAATTACTACAATATATGGTTTGTCAATGTTCTTTATGCTGTCTCAGGTATGTTTGTATGCAAAATACTAAGCAGGTGTAGCATTTAGCACTGAATAGAAAGCTTCAAATAATATATTTTCTTCCTTATTCTATGAACATGTGTAACATACAATTTGGAAAAAAAATCACAATTAAGTTCTCCAGCAGTAAGTTGTCATAACATTTAGCTTTATGCTAAAGCTAAACAACTTTCCAATTTCCAATCTATGTGCTATTATAAATGTTTTTCTTAAATTACGTTAATCTTCATTTTAGGGATTATGCTTCAACATCAAATACTGTGATGATCCGTGAGTATGAAATGATAACCTGTGAGCTAGTATATTTCAATATTCTACTCTACTTAATTTTCACCTAATGAAATTTTAATTGGGGTGGTTTAGGAGGAATGAGCTCATGCACTGTGGAGAATTTGTGACAAACTGGCTCAGAACTCTCCAGTGATGTGTCATGTCACCAGGATTACATCTTCACTGACCTGGTTTTATGAAAGCCTTTTAAATGCTAAACAGTTCAGTGTTGTCAGAGGAACAGGACAGATAGTGAGCATTTGACTGTAATTGGCAATATCTAAAAAAAAGTGTGCAAGTTAATATGAAAAATTGAATAAAGGAAGAAAAATGCACTGAAATACATCTGTAGGACAGCGTTTCAGAGTCTTTACTGGAGGGATTTATCTGTTTTTACAGGGCATAGTATTCACAGCTTTTGTTATCACACAACTAAATCATCTCTGGTGAAAAAAAGAACACTTAGAGAAAGTCTTTGCAGATCAAGGTCATGGATAGAAAAATCCCTTTAGAGTACAATTAAACAATTTAACAAATGGAAAGAGTATGACAGAGTATGACACAATCTACCGTCTTTAAAAACAGAGTGACTTTGCTGATATTCTGAATGAGTATATACCAGTACACATCTTTGAAGAAGTTATAAAGAGAACATTGACAATCTCTATTAGTGTTACTGGACCTTATTGCTGCATTTGACACTATTGACCAAAACATTCTTTTGAAGAGTATCATGTTGGCATTCAAAAATTATGTTGGCATTAGTGGAATTGCATTGGTATGGTTCGAATCGTACTTATCTGACTGTTATCAATTTGTAGCAGTAAATGAAGAGGTATGCCATCATTCACAAGTTCAGTATGGAATATCGCAAGGCTCAGTACTAGGACCTTTGTTTTTCACCCTGTACATGCTACTCTTGGGAGATGTAATTAGAAAATATGGTGTAATTATTGTGATGTTTAATTATTGGTCAAAAATCCTCTGCATGCAAGCAACTACTCTGCTGCTCTGACAGGTATTCGTTGTCAGTTAGGAATCTTGGTGTGCTATTTGATGGCAGTTTTTAATTTGAAAGCCACATCTCTAGCATATGTAAAACTGCATTTTACCATCTTGCCCTCAATGTCAGATGCAGAAAAGCTGTTTGGCCATCAGACACCAGATGAGCAAAACTGATAGAAATGTATTCACTCAGACTCAAGGCTGGAATATTATGAAAGATATTTCCAGTATTTCCGATGTAATTATGCCAAAGCTGCTTGTTTTAAAACATTTTTTTAAACATATATTGATATATTAAATTAATTAATCATGATTTTGTGATTGCAAAAATCTCAAGAACTGAATCATCTTCAATAAGAACAATACTCATTGAGGAGGAAAAAAGAAACATGCAGTTTACAATCTTGATTTTATGTGCTTTTTAGCATTGCAATTTAGAGTTTGGTTATTTTAATATATTATTAATAATAATAATATATGAATTAAAATACTTTAAGTTATCCTTTAGCCTGTGGAAGTTTGTTGAGGTCCCCTGGTTGAGAACCACTGCTGTAATAATGGCAAATTAAATCTTCTATGGTTAAATATCATAAAACATGAAAAACATTTATATGCATATATGCCTCTATGCCAGGGATGTCAAACTTAGTTCCTTAAGGGTTTTCAGGATTATTTTAAAACTAAAGGTTGGTCTGTTGGAACAGGTTGGAGGTAAACTCCAGAGGACTGTGGCCCTCTAGGAGCTGAGTTTGAAACCTCTGCTCTATGCAAAGCCCTGATTTTTCTGTATTGATACAAAACATACCACATCAGGCCGTGGCCTATAAAGACACTAGGTTTACATACAAGTTGCAAACTTAATCTATGTGGAAAATATTATTATATCATGAAAACAATAATATCATGAAAACAATGAAAACATTTGTGAATGAAGCAGCATTTCCATCGCATGTTGTGTGTTCAAGAAAAAAAAAATCACCACTTTCAGGGAAATTGGCATGAAATTGGAACTGAAATAACTGAAATAAAGTAACGTCATGGTTTGGATAGGAAGGAGTAGAGTTGAGGAGAGCATTTAGACACAAGCTGTATAAGGGGTATAAACTATAACTGAAACTAAAGACTAAACTATATACTATAAACTAGATAGACATATTTAAAAAAAAAACTAATAAAATTGAAAATGGAAAAATTTGCAACAAAATTACTTTAACTAAAATTTAAATAAAAATAGAAAATAGAAAAATAAAGCCTAATTCAAAATATCAACAACGATAATAGTACTGTATATCAGTGATACTAAAATAACACTCAAGCTCATACGGTCAGTCTCTTGCCAACATAATTCCTATAATTCTATAAAAATAATCCAGATCTGTCTGACAAACTTCATGTTCGCCAATGATCTGCAGCAGTTGTCTTATGTCTGGGGCATCAGGGTGTCACATCATGGTGATTCCAACCAGCACTTTTATGCAATATCCCCAAATTTGCATAAAAATAAGTGGATGGAAACCCAGCTGACATTGGAGACCCAATTAACTACAAAACACAAAATACATAAAAAAAGAAATAGCATTGGGATATTGCATAAAAATCTACTTCCGGAGCAGAACAACAGAACTATGTGAAAAGTAGTTCTGTTTCAGAGTTTTAAAAAATGCGAGTGCTCTATGAAAGTGAGTGCCATAGTTGAGGTAATTTAGCATATAATTTTGCCTTAATTTCTAATATTTTTTTTTATTCAGCTCCAACTGAGACTCTTGATGACAAACTTAAGTTGTGTAGAAAAAATAGGCTCTTGTACTTCCAGATTCTCCTCTTTTGTCTCAGACAGAATACAAACTGAACACTGACTGCTTGTGTTCTCTGGTTAGCAAAGCAGGACATACAGGCAGAGAAGGGTTCCCTCTGATGGGCATATAATGCAATGTACACATTACAGTTTTTGAGAATTGCTAGAACCCATTTCTCAACACTTTGGCCACTTTTTCAAATCTCTTCACACAGTGAGCACAACAGCAGTTTATATGGGTGAAACTATGGATCATTTTCCATTGCTTTGTCACAAAATATATTCAGTGACTATCAAACTACATGATTTTTTTCTCACTCAGACACAACACCACCAAAATTCGATGTACCTACCATTTGCACATTTACACCTTTTTTCAAAACTGTTACGCTAAAACCCGAAACAAAACAAAAATTTGCTACATTTCTGCAGTAATATAATATCATATTGAAATGTATTAATTAAAAAATGATTTAAAAATAATTAAAAAAATGTAATTTAAAAAATAAAATACTACCAAAGCAATTAGATGCAGCTGAACACCGACACAGTGTTAGGCTTTTAATTTCATTACCATCTTTTCAAAAGGGGAAACTTAGGAATATTTTTTTTATTGTAATGTAAATACGGACCATGTAACATATGCAGTGAATTCTAACAGTAGAGCGCTGTCATTTTTGTTCTGTAAAAAAATTTCATGAAGGAAAACATCATTATGGAGTAACACAAAATACACAAAAAATAAAATATGCTTTGAGGTTCATGTATAGTACAATTAATATGCAACATGTCTAGCTTAGTCAAAGTTTAGATGTAATATTAAATAGTCATTATAATGCAATAAACAGGATGTGTTCTCTCAGTTGAGAGATCAAAACCCTGAAATTACACTGAGCAAAACAAGACAGAGTTGTATTGGTATTATAAAAATTTATTGTCAAAGCGTATATGTGTCCTCTTATGTCAGATTCTTAAATTTAATTCAATAAATTCAATCCGAATAAAAAAAAAAATCGTAGATAGATTCATAGATAGATTCTGCATAAATTATGTTAAGTTTAAGTTTAAGTAGAAATAAGTAGAAATATTAAATGATTGCAAAAATGAAATAATAAGCTTCTTTTTTAAATATGAAACTACAACCGCCAGTAGGTTGCAGTGATTGTCTTAATAAGTGAGTTAAATACTTAAATCAACCGATTTGTTTAAAATACTAATTCATTTAACTTAGCAAACAACTGTACTAATAGCCTGATTGAATTGTTTACTGGTCAGTGTAATGCTGAGGAACAAAACACTGTGTTTCTCGGAGATGCAGCAGTTCTGCTGTTTGTTCTATTTTCTTTTTGAAGGAGCAAAATGGAACTTGTTGTTTATTGTACATTTTCAATCATGCAGATATTCGGAAAAACAGGACTCTTGTTTGTGTGATAGGCCAATTGCTATATCATAGGCATGTTTTAAAAACAGAAACTTATTTAATTGCTATTTTTATTTTTTAATATAATCATTCAGGCTGTGTGATCTTCCCTGCCCGCGCTACATTTCGGGTGGGGATACACACAGTTTGTGTGTTGTCTGCTTGGGAGCAAAACACGCAGAGTCAGCTCTCCGAGGGCTTTCTTTGAGGAGGGAGACTTCACCGGCGTTTCTCGCGGTGCCGGCCCCCGCTTTCGCCGAGGCGGAGCGGCGGCTGTGCTCGTGGGGTTCGCATATGGATCTGGTGGAGGGAATGTAGACGGGCGAGTCCCTATCTTCTTCCTCACCCACCAGATCCAGCGCCTGCTCTCGGGGTTCGGAAGCCCACGCTACGGTTCTTTCCAACCGGTGAGAGGGCTCAATGCTCCGCCTGTCTTCCTCCGAGGAGGTTGATATGGAGGGTGTCGATGAGCTCGCCAGTTGCACAAGCATCAGTTACACAAGCATATTATGCCTAATATTATAATGAGCAGCTTTACTGTGGAGTGGAGCTCGCGCAGTCAGCTCTCGGGAAAAAGAGAAGGGGCTGATTGTGCTTTACCCTCTGTTAAACGCTCCGCTCTCGCCGGGCACGCTCCAAGGAGTGTGTCCGTGCCTGTGATCTTGCGATTGCGGTCCCGCTGCTGCTGAGGCATGGCGGCGACTGAGATCGCGGTGATCGCACATGATCTCTGCTTGGGAGCAAAACACGCAGAGTCAGCTCTCCGAGGGCTTTCTTTGAGGAGGGAGACTTCACCGGCGTTTCTCGCGGTGCCGGCCCCCGCTTTCGCCGAGGCGGAGCGGCGGCTGTGCTCGTGTGGTTCGCATATGGATCTGGTGGAGGGAATGTAGACGGGCGAGTCCCTATCTTCTTCCTCACCCACCAGATCCAGCGCCTGCTCTCGGGGTTCGGAAGCCCACGCTACGGTTCTTTCCAACCGGTGAGAGGGCTCAATGCTCCGCCTGTCTTCCTCCGAGGAGGTTGATATGGAGGGTGTCGATGAGCTCGCCAGTTGCACAAGCATCAGTTACACAAGCATATTATGCCTAATATTATAATGAGCAGCTTTACTGTGGAGTGGAGCTCGCGCAGTCAGCTCTCGGGAAAAAGAGAAGGGGCTGATTGTGCTTTACCCTCTGTTAAACGCTCCGCTCTCGCCGGGCACGCTCCAAGGAGTGTGTCCGTGCCTGTGATCTTGCTGCTCCTCTTGCTGCTGAGGCACGGCGGTGATTGAGATCGTGGGAATCGCACATGATCTGGCGGACGGGTTGGAGACGTGCTCTCCCTATCTCCACCCGCGTTCCCTAGATCTAACGCTCTCTCGAGGTTCGGAAGCCCGCCCTGCGGTTCTTCCCCTCGGAGAGAGGGCTCGACGCTCCGCCTGTCTTCCTCCGAGGACGTGGACGTGGAGGACGTTGATGAGCTGTCTTACAGTCGCACAAGCATTATGTCTATATTATTATGAGCAGCATTTACTGGGGAGCGGAGCTTGCGCAGTCAGCTCTCGGAAATAAGGGGCAGATTGTGCTTCTCCCCACTGAATGCTCCACTCCCACCAGGCACGCTCCGAGGAGTGTGTCCGTGCTTGGGAGCTCGGGTTCGGTCCCGCTATTGCTGAGGCACGGCGGCGATTCAGATCGCAGGGATCGCACGTATTGCAGTCTCTTCCCCCTTTTGAGTGAGAGCTCGCTGCTGCAACTATCTTTCTCCAAGGAGAATGATATTGTTGCTATGAGACGTTTTCTTCTCGAGGGAAGAAAAGGCTTGAGTGTAAAATCAGCGCGCATTGCAGAGGCGACGCGTGCATTACGGTCATTCAAAGCGATGCTTTATATTGAATCTTTTCACAATCAGACCGTGTTACTTGCATTTAGTTTTGAGGAATTAAATGCTGTATATCATCTGCAATGAAATATATATTTTTTATATATGTCTATATATCTATTGTATTTAGTAGGGATTGGAGATGGCCCCCCTTTCTCCTCCCTCACTCTCTGTACAATGAGCGCTTGAGATAAATTATCGAGTAGGGAGCACGGTGCTCTCTCTTCCTCTGAGGAGGTTGAGGTGGCAGCAGGGGCTGCTGGGCAGGAGCAGCCCCAACCGTGTTCCAGCTCCTCATTCAGGGAGCGTCACTTCTCGACTCCCTAAGATGGAGTCTGAGTCGCGCTCCCGGGCCGAAGGCTTCTAGCAGGGGGCGGGTCTGCGGACCGTCATTCTCGCTGGATAGTCTTTGGCCAGAACGTCTTGACACTATTACCCAGGACGTCCGAGGGCCGGCCCATCTGGGAAAGAGCGGTGTACACCGCATTACACAGTGCCCGTCTCCGGCGAGCGCTTCTCTCAGTCACTGCCCGGAAATGTAGCGGTACTAAGAGGCTCGCTACCTCTACGGAGGTCTCTAGAGCGGCTAGTTCGACCGTCCCCTGCCGGTGCGACGCTTCAGGGCACTGAGTTAGCCGCTCTGATTACACCAGAGGCCAGTCTCGAAAGACTGGTTCCCTTTGTAGTCACCAGGCGGTGTGGGAACCCCGGCCAAGCGTGTCTCGTGGGTCCTGCCAAGCAGGCTCTGGTTCTACCAGTCTAGTCTTCCTGGGAGATGACGCGGGTCTGAGGACCGCCGTTTCAATAGAAGGCTTCAGCAAAGGAAGTCCGGATGCTTATGACTTAGGACTTCGCGGGGGCAGGCCCCTCTGGGGAAGAGTGGTGTACACCGCATTACACGGTGCCCGTCTCTCCTCAGTGCCCTCAGGAGATCGGTCTGCCAACCCTGCCGGTGTTACAGGGCGCAGCGGTCTCCGGCGAGTGCTTCTCTCAGTTACCGCCCGGAAACGTAGCGGTACTAGGAGGCTCGCTACCTCTATGGAGGTCTCTAGAGCAGCGTTCCCTGCCGGTTCGCCGCTTCAGGGCACCGAACTAGCCGCTCTGATCACACCAGAGGTCAGTCTCGAGAGACTGATTCCCTTAGTAGACTATTTGGCAGCGTGAAAACTACTGCCAAATGTGTCTCAGTGGGTCCTGCACACTGTAGTGAGAGGCCACAGAATCCAGATCGGTTCTTCTCCGCCTCAATTCAGTGGGGTCTTTCCCACCCTTGTGGGCCCCGAGCAGGCTCTGGTAATGGAACAGAAGTAGACACTCTCTGAGGACGGAGGCCATCGAGGTGGTCCCTCCTCGCGTAGCAGAGTCCGGGTCCTACTATTGTTGCTATGAGACGTTTTCTTCTCGAGGGAAGAAAAGGCTTGAGTGTAAAATCAGCGCGCATTGCCGAGGAGACGCGTGCATTATGGTCATTCAAAGCGATGCTTTATATTGAATCTTTTCACAATCAGACCGTGTTACTTGCATTTAGTTCTGAGGAATTAAATGCTGTATATCATCTGCAATGAAATATATATTTTTTATATATGTCTATATATCTATTGTATTTAGTAGGGATTGGAGACGGCCCCCCTTTCACCTCCCTCACTCTCTGTACAATGAGCGCTTGAGATAAATTCTCGAGTAGGGAGCACGGTGCTCTCTCTTCCTCCGAGGAGGTTGAGGTGGCAGCAGGGGCTGCTGGGCGGGAGCAGCCCCAACCGTGTTCCAGCTCCTCATTCAGGGAGCGTCACTTCTCGGCTCCCTAAGATGGAGTCTGAGTCGCGCTCCCGGGCCGAAGGCTTCTAGCAGGGGGCGGGTCTGCGGACCGTCATTCTCGCTGGATAGTCTTCGGCCAGAACGTCTTGACACTATTACCCAGGACGTCCGAGGGCCGGCCCCTCTGGGAAAGAGCGGTGTACACCGCATTACACAGTGCCCGTCTCCGGCGAGCGCTTCTCTCAGTCACCGCCCGGAAATGTAGCGGTACTAAGAGGCTCGCTACCTTTACGGAGGTCTCTAGAGCGGCTAGTTCGACCGTCCCCTGCCGGTGCGACGCTTCAGGGCACTGAGTTAGCCGCTCTGATTACATCAGAGGCCAGTCTCGAAAGACTGGTTCCCTTTGTATTCACCAGGCGGTGTGGGAACCCCGGCCAAGCGTGTCTCGTGGGTCCTGCCAAGCAGGCTCTGGTTCTACCAGTCTAGTCTTCCTGGAAGATGACGTGGGTCTGAGGACCGCCGTTTCAATAGAAGGCTTCAGCAAAGGAAGTCCGGATGCTTATGACTTAGGACTTCCCGGGGGCAGGCCCCTCTGGGGAAGAGTGGTGTACACCGCATTACACGGTGCCCGTCTCTCCTCAGTGCCCTCAGGAGATCGGTCTGCCAACCCTGCCGGTGTTACAGGGCGCAGCGGTCTCCGGCGAGTGGTTCTCTCAGTTACCGCCCGGAAACGTAGAGGTACTAGGAGGCTCGCTACCTCTACGGAGGTCTCTTTTTTTCGCCGCCTCTGTTCAGTGGGGTCTTTCCCACCCTGGTGGGCCCCGAGCAGGCTCTGGTAATGGAACAGAAGTAGACACTCTCTGAGGACGGAGGCCATCGAGGTGGTCCCTCCTCGCGTAGCAGAGTCCGGGTCCTACAGCTGGTACTTCATAGTTCCAAAGAAGGATGGGGGGTTGCGTCCCATTTTAGATCTGCGTCAGTTGAACCACTCAGTCATGCGACTGAAGTTCAGGATGCTCACTCTCAAACAGGTCGTGTCTCAGATCAGGTCCGAGGACTGGTTTGTCACGATCGATCTGAAAGACGCATACTTGCTGGGTCTGATGGCAGCTGCATCCAACGTGGTTACTTTTGGCCTGCTTTACATGACCCTACAGTGGTGGCTTAAGACCAAGGGGTTCTCCCCGAGGGGAAGCCCGCTTTGCATGCTCAAGGTCACGCGGCGGTGCCTACGTGCCTTAAGACATGTGAAGGAAACCTTGGTTCTTATCTCAGGGCCCAGTGCTGGGAGCTCCTGGTCGCCGTGTATGCTAGTGACGGATGCATCTCTCACCGGTTGGGAGGGGTCATGAGTGGCTGCTCGGCCCGCGGCCTGTGGAGCGGCCGCCATCTCACGTGGCGCCTGGAGATGTTGGCCGTGTTTCTAGCTTTGAAACACTTCCTCCAAGGCCTAAGAGATCGCTATGTGTTGGTGCGCACCGACAACACAGCAGTGGTCTCTTATATATGTGGGGGCAGACATCCTGTCGAGGCAGGGGCCGAGGTCCCGGGAATAGATGCCTCACCCCGATGGGTGAAGCAGACTTGGAGAGTCTTTGGCCAGGCTCAGGTGGACTTGTTTGCGACTCAGATGATATTGCACGGGCCCCTCTAGTTCTCTCTCTGACTCATCCAGCTCCACTGGGGCTGGATGACATGGTACAGACGTGGCCGAGGCTTCGTCTGTACACATTCCCCCCGATTGTTCTGCTTCCGGGAGTTCTGGAGAGAGTGCGCTGGAACGAGGTCAGTCGACTGCCAGTAGCCCTGTTCTGGCCGGGCCGAGTATGGTTCTCGGACCTGATTTCTCTCCTCCCTCTCGGTGGCCATTCAGTGGGAAGACATCCTCTTCTTACACGTTTCTTCCGCGGTGCGCTGAGGCCGAGGCCTCCGGCCAGAGAAGCTTATGCAAAGTGGTCGTTCAGGATGCTATTCCATAGCCTCGAGGCCTCTGATCTCCCCTCTCCTTTGGGGGTCAAGGCTCACTCCTCCAGAAGTTGGCCTTCGGGACGGCGGGCCCCGCCTACTTTAGCCACTCCTGGCTCCCTTTTCTCTCGCCTTAGTTGTGCTCTTCCACACTAAGCAGGGATTTGCAAGTCTGGCGGTGTGGGCATTCTTGTTCCCGTAGCGTTTCGACACAGCTCGAGTTCCTGAAGGGGAACGTCTCTAGGTTACGCATGTAACCATGGTTCCCCGAAGGGAACGGGATGCTGCGTTTCAGGGCCATACTTCCGGCATCCCTGCCAGCGCTTGCTTCACTCCTAGAAGCTGACGCCGGTTTCACCGCACGTGATTTTATGCTTCCTGGTCGCTACGTCACCCCGCCCGTGATATCTCGCCCATCCATTGGACTGATTACACATGTGATTCAGAGCGTGGTCACGCAGGAGGGGTTCCTGTAGGCGTTCCTCTCCTTCCCTTCGGGGAACCATGGTTACATGTGTAACCTGGAGACGTTCTTCTTGTGCATTATATTCCGAGTCTTCTGAAAATTATGGACCATTTATAGTGCTTTTTTAGTCATTTTTGGAGCAGACTGAAGTTAACATTCATTGTAATTGCATGCAAAAGAGCAGGGTGAACATCCTGCCTAACATCTCATTTTGTGGTCTAGAAGAAAGAAAATCTTACTGGTTTGTAACGACATGAGGGTGATCGATCAATCTCTTGAATGCAATCACGTAACTGAATCCACTTCATTAGTATGAGTTTTTGTTTGTGAGTTGCCATCTCATTTCCTTTGAGGGATAGTGATGATTCTTAAAAACTATAGGGACTGGAGAAGAGGATAGAGTACAAATGCTTAGTAAATATTTCTAGAATCTCTTATTAATTGAAATTGGATTGTAATGGCTCACTCTGCCATGGGTGTGAAACAGTTTGTCTGGGAAAACATTTTTGCATTGCTAATGTAATTTCCATGCTTGCTATTGCATTTCTTGTTATTACTGTGAAGGGTTTTGAAAATAGATTATATGTAAAGCTTGTGTGCTTTCTTTGTCTTTACTTTAGCAATCACATGTAACACTATGAGCCTACTCAAGCAGCTAATTTAGTCTCAATGAAAGAAAAGTAATGTCTAAAAATAAATATAAATGACATAGGGTTTGTTATAAACAATTAAAGCCATTTTTAGTAGTAGAACATGAGTTGAACATTAAAATTACTTATACAACTCAGCTTATTGCTATACTTTTCCTTCACAAAAAAATAAAATGTATTTTATTTATTTAGGTCCAATTCTCTAATTGCTTATTAGCATGCATGTTACTAGCATATTTGCTGTTTATTAGTACTTATTAGGCACATATTAATGCCTACAAAATTCCCTTTATACCACATCTCTCAATAATGGGTGAATTAAGAAAATATACTAAGCATTATATAAGTATTTTTAATCAAATAATATGTTTTGAATAGTTTTTCTTTAGTTAATTTTTCTTTATTTCTATATTTTTTGAAATAAATTAATGTTAATTTAACAAGGATGCATTAAATTGACCAAAAGTTGACAGTAAATACTTTTCTGTTCTTTTCAAGAACACCTAACACCTATTAATCAAAGAATCCTGGGGGAAAAAATCGTTCAACAAAAATATTAAGCAGAACCACTGTTGTTCAACTGATGTTACTTGATCACCAAATCAGCATATTGGAATAATTTTTGACACAGAAAAAAAAATCAGCTTTGCATGACAGGAATAAATCACATTTTAATTAGAGATGCACCCAATTGTAATTTTCGTGGCCGAGTCCGATTTCTTATTTTTTTTTGTAAGTGTGACCTGCCGATACCGATTTTTGCCATTCCGAGAACTAATATTGGCAACATATACAAACAAAAATCTATTTTTTTTCAATGCTAAAAAAATATTTACATAATAAAAGAAATGATTAAACATTACAATTCCCCCAATATGGACTAAGTTACAGATTTTCTCTCACTTAAACAACTCTTAAAATAAAGTGCTCTGTGACTGGAAAGAGGCAGAAATGAGTTGCTGTATATAACAAAACAGATGTAATTTTCCACTATGTTTATAAATGGTAATTGTTTTCCTTAACCTTATTAAATGTGCCATTTTTCACATCAAATTCTTACATTGTTTCAATTAATTCAGTTAGAATAATACGAAACTGTAGAGTTTTTACCATTCAAATGAAATCAGTATCAACAAATTCCATCTTTCCACTGCAGGAAAATGCAGATGCAACAAGCTGCATCTGAAGTGGCATTAGATGTATGTACACAGACTGTTTGATGAAGCTGAGGTGCCATAAATGCATTAACACTGCAAAATTGCAAATGCATTAATAATTAGATTGTTTTTTTAAATACTTTTTTGAACATACAAATAAGAAATGCTGTGGAAAATGCAATGATACTTTTAAATATGAAATATGTTGCGCTCATTTGTTTTGATTTCTGCATGTCTCTCTCTCTCTCACTCAGACATCTGGCACGACATAAACATACTATCAATCACCGTTTACACTGAATGCAATAAAATCAGAATTATTTTCCTGAGAAAAATTTTGTTATTGACGTTTTAATCAGGCTTCTTGTCCAGTCAAGCAAGTATCTCTCACTTGCCCCTTTAAAAAATCGACTTGCCCCAGACAAGCATTAATCAAGCCCTGTGGTTCCCCTACGGTTTACTTTGGCCCTACACATAGAAATTGCTAACCTTGTGTCTTCACTCACAGTGAAGAACTTCCACACCGACGACATGTTTACATGCGGATGTGAGTGTAGGTGTGACGTCAAAACGGACCGGCTCGGAATCGGCAGACAATCACCGGTCGGGGATGATCATGAGGAAAATCGGCTAATTCCAGTCCCTGGCTGGTCGATTGGTGCATCTTTAATTTGAACATGTATTAAAATAGAAAACTGTTCTTCTCTCGTAATAGTTCACAATATTACTGTTTTTACTGTATTTTTGATAAAGTAAATCAAGCCTTGGTGATATGCCAGTGCCTTTGTAATGTGCTGATAAACACTGTAGGAATACACTGGTGCATCTAACAAGCAATTTTAACTTTTGTCAGATTTCCCTCACGTCTCTACCAATTGTGTTTGAAGTTCACCTTTTATTCTCATTAACTGCTGTTGTTAACAATTAGGAAGATATTTCACTATTTCTTACATACATGATAACAGATACATAAATGCTCCCATCAGAATTGCTCTTATGCATTATTAGCATGCATCTCAGTGTGGCGTGCATGTTTTCGCTCATCCAGATGTGTTTAATTTCCCACCTTATATCTGAGAGAAATCCAATTTCTCTCTCTCTCTCTCTCGCTCACTCTCCTCACACATACTTACCAGGCTGGCAGGATGATTCTAGTCAGTGTATGGGATTGCTGTGACGCCTAGTGCTCAGTCTGTGAATGGAGATCAATACTTGGTGAAATGAGTCTGGTCGTGGCTCTAGAAATAGCCCTCAGCAGAGAGATGTTCCACAGAGAAAACTTTGTTAGCCACAGTGTCAGCTGCAATCTCCAGCACTCCCTCTCAGAGCCAGTCGTAAAGAAGCTTCATAAAAAAGAAAAGAATATATCCAACTGAGTGTACAGTCCTGGAGAGGAACCTTGAATTGTATGGTGTCTCTTCATATTTGGGCGCGTGAATATCCCTTGAAATGAGGAATTGTTTCTTGCAGGTTGTATTTCATACTTATATATGTCAACAACAAATTTCCACATTGACACAGGATAATATGGTTGTCAGTAGGGCTGAAACGATTAGTCGATATTATTGACAACATCGACAATAAAAAATTGTCAACAAATATGTTTGTTTTCGAATAGTCATTTGATCGCATATGACTTAATGTAAGGGCCTGCAATAATGCGGTTTGACCAGTGTGGTGCTGTAGTGCAAGACAAATGCTAGAAACATGACTTTCAAAGGAAAGGTTGCTATCAAATAGCACACCTAGGTTCCTAACTGATGACGAAGAATTAACAGAGTAGCCATCAAGTGTTAGACAGTGTTCTAGATTATAAAGTGAAAGTATAAAAGTGACGTGACATGTGGCCAAGTATGGTGACCCATACTCAGAATTAGTGCTCTGCATTTACCCATCCAAAGTGCACACACACAGCAGTGAACACACACACACACCGTGAACACACACCCGGAGCACTTCGTGCGGGGAAATAGGCCACCCCTGCCGGCGATTATATTGTGCAATGTGAGATCTCTTCAGGGCAAAATGGAGGAACTTCGAGTTTACTCTAAAGCATGCTTCGAGTACCGCACTTCCAGTCTGATGGTACTTACGGAGACATGGCTGCACCAGGATATTCCCGATGCTGCGGTGTTGGACGGTTTCTCGCTTGTACGGGCAAACAGGAATGCGCAATCCGGATAAAAGCAGTGAGTAATGCCTGGTGCAAACAGTACACAATTAAAGAGACAATGTGCTGCCCTGATGTTGAAATTCTATGTTTAAAAATTAGACCTTTTTATCTCCTGAGGGAGTTTGGCTGCGTGGTTGTTTGTGCTGCTTATTTCCTTCCTAGCGGCAATGCAGCAAGAGCAGCAGCCTGTATCGCGGATTGTGTCTACCAACAACTACAATGTACACCCGAAGCGCCTGTATTCATTTTAGGTGATTTTAATCACTGCAAGCTTGAACTTTCCTTGCCGGGGTTTGAACAATATGTGAAATATGACACACGGAAGGATAGAATCCTGGACAAGTGCTATGGGAACATTAAAATGCTTATGAGGCCAGATCTAAACCACCTTTGGCCAATGTTGACCACAATACCATCTACCTCATTCCTACATATAAAACCATGCTCAAACGTAGCAAACCAGTAGTGAAAGAAGTAACAGTGTGGTCAGATGACGCTATAGAAAGACTAAAAGGTTTTTTCCTATGCACAGACTGGGATGTTTTTAATAACATGGACATTGATGAGACTACGGAGTCTCATTTAGTAATGTACTTGCTAAAAAGAATGTTATCGTATATCCGAACAAAAAGCCATATATAACTAAAGAGCTGAAGGATTGCATTAATCTGAAAAAAAAACTGCATTTAAAGGGGTCATATGATGTGATTTAAATTTTTCCTTTCTCTTTGAAGTGTTACAAGCTCTCGGTGCATAAAGAAGATCTGTAAAGGTGAAGTTTCAAATCCAAAGAGATATTCTTTATAAAAGTTAAGAGTCAACCACGCCTACCTAAAACGGCTAATTCTAACACGCCCCCACATGTCTACATCACGATGTGGGAAGATTTGCTGTGGATCGCCGGATCGGCTTTCACTGTGGACAAAGCGAAGTCCAGCCCGGGGTCGTCACATGTGGTTGCTACAAGCCCGCTGGCCGCTCCTTCGTCGAATCCCCCGGCCTCCGCTTACTCAAGGCCGCCGTGTGTGACGCTGTGTTTCGTTGTGAAAGCGAAACTACTTTGTTTGGCTTGGACCCGATATCGTTAAAGTTCAATAATGTTATGTACACATTTTAGAATTAGTCTGATTCAAAGGAGAATCAGAAGGCTGAATCCTGACTGACAGAGGAGGAGTTGGGGATGGAGGAGGGTAATTAGCTATTGAGCAATGCAAAAACTGCTGATACTACTGCGGGACCTTATATATGAATGCTTAGATAGGTGTCGTATTCCCATAGGTAGATGGGGATCAGCTGAGAGTCAGCTGATGTGAGCTTGACTAACGTGACCTGCCAGAACTAACGCTACGCTTGATTTTTATATATAAAGAATTTGCCACTGACGATTCAAGAGTAGTGCTTGTTGTTTGTCATTTCTCCGATCACAAATGCAGACATTGTTTTATGTTTACGCGGCGCGATGCAATGCCAGCCATTGGAAATCTGTGTCGAAGTTTGGTTAAGACAGGGCAAGAAGCACATACAGCATCAACTTTGTCAGTAGACAAGGAACTACATGCGGCAGACAAAAATGTAACAAACTCCTACTCGACATCATCAAACAAAGCTGGCGCAGCAGTATCACCTGCAGGAGGAATGGGTAGGGGCAGCCGTGACAGGTAATCAGCAGAGGCATTTTGAGAGCCTAAACAGTATTCCACATCATAATTAAATGACATGAGACATGCAGACCACCATGCAACACGGAGACCAGTATGGCCAACACCCTTTGTGGTAAGCAGGGTTGTCAGTGCCTGATGATCTGTTCGTAGAGTGAAGCAGCGGCCCCACAAATATGTACACCACCCCTCAACGGCCCACATGCATGCCAGCACTTCCTTTTCCACTGCGGCATATTTACGCTCCGCAGTAGACAGTGTACGTGATGCGAAGGCCACAGTTCTTTCAACTCCATCTGGGCTGACCTGAGAAAGTATGGCTCCCAGAAGCGTCTGTAGAGACAATCGTGTGTAGTGTGGGGTCGAATAATGCCAAAGCAGGACTGTTTGTTAGTAGTCATTTTACTATGGTCAAACTGTGTTCAACCTCTTTTGACCAGCTGAATCTATTTGGGTTTTGCAGGCATGCGCAAACTGGAGCTACTGTGGTGGCAAAATCAGGTATAAATTTACTGTACCACGACATAAGTCCAAGTAAGGAGCACAAAGTAGATGCATCAAAGGGTGCCGGAGCATTGAGTATCGCCTGTACACGTGACTCATCAGGAAGAAGACCTTTCGGCTGACACAGTCTGGCCTAAGAACAACATGCTTGTTTGGCGGAAGCGACACTTGTCTTTATTGAGCTGCTGGCCAGCGGCTTCCAGTCATTGTAAGACAGCTTGGAGTGCCTTGTCGTGTGTGGGCATGTCACATCCATGTACAATAATGTCATCAAGATAATTTTCAACCCCTGACAAGCCAGTTAAGATGATGGTCATCATCTTCTGAAATGCTGCTGGCGCAGAAGCTAGACCATAAGGAACACGGCAAAAATGAAACAGTCCATTGTGAGTAATAGAGACCGTGAGATCACGGCTATCCTCATGCAGTGGCACTTGGTAGTAAGCATTAGTCAAGTCTATAGTAGAGAAAACAGTAGAGCCCTTTAGTGCAGAGAGCAGTTCATCCATATGTGGCATTGGGAAATAATTCACAATCACTGCTTTATTAGGCTCTCTGAGGTCAACGCACATTCTAATTTTCCTGACTTTTTCTGCATCACGACAATGGGTGACACCTATACAGAGGCGTCGATGCGTTCTATCACCCCTTCTGCATGTAAGCGATTTAATTCCTCTGACACAGTGCTGCGGACAGAGAGTGGAAGACGGCGAAGCTTTTGGCGAACAGGTGTGACAGTTTCATCTACCTTCACACAATGTATAAAATTCTTAGCACATCCAAACTCAGTTGACTCAGCGATAGTGCACTGAAGAACTGGCACATGGGAAGCAGGCGCTAGAATGGCATCAGGGGGCAGTACTTGATTGTTTTCTATCCTCACATGCCGTGCAGACATAAGGTGCCTTCCCATGAGTGGTGTCCCTTTGTCCACAATGAAGAATGTAGCAGGAACTGAGTGGTCATGTAAGGACACATTTGCTGACAAGCACCCAATAACAGGAATATGGCCCTTTGAATATCACCAGTGTGTTACCAGCCTGGCTGAGGTTTGCGACGGCGCAGTGTTACTGAAATAGCGTGCATAAGTGCTATGAGGCAAGATAGATACAGAAGACCCAGTGTCGACCACCAAATCCACTACACAAGTCTGCAAGTCAGAAATAGGTATAGTCGCTGTGCTTGTAATGCTGGAAGTACGGGCTGAATAATCTGTGTACAGTACAGTAACTTCTGATAACTTAATCTCACGGCCTTCGCGCTTAGTTGATTGCGTGGATCGGCACAGTTTAGCGTAATGTCCAACCTTTTTACACTTCCTGCATGTTGCATTTGCGGCCAGGCAGTTTGCGGTGTTAGCTAAATGTGCCTCCGATCCACAGCGAAAGCATGACTTCCTCTTTCCCACCTGAGCAGAATTAAGAGATGCATGTGACGGTTTCCCCCTTATTCTGCGTTTCACTGCGTGCTGCACTGCTTGTACGGGGGCGGAAACTTGGCGGGGGATTTGAAATGGATTTAGCCTGATCGGCAGCAGATTCAATCTGACTTGCTATCGTGACAGCTCTGTCCAGCATGAGATCAATTTCTAATAAAAGTCTCTCACGTATTCTTGGGCTGAGCACATTCTCTACTAGCTGATCACGAATCATTTCGTCAGTACTAGCACTGAACTCACATGAAACAACAAGCTCCCGCAAAGCAGCAACGTACTGTATAACTGTCTCGTGAGGCGCCTGACAGCGTTTACGGAAAGCGTGGTGTTCAGCTACTATATTAGCTTTTGGCACGAAGTAGGCTTTCAGTGCATCCTCTGCAGCCTTATATGTAGTACCTGTGTTTGGCAATTAATAGAAAATTCGTTGTCCTTCTGTGCCAAGGCAGTGAAGCAGTACAGCTCTTCTTCTTTCGTCTGGCCAATTTTCCCCCGTTGCATCAATGACTTGTAGGTAGTTTTCAAAAATCCGCAGCCATGTGCTGAACAGCATAGCAGGCTCACCGGGGCAAGGCAGGAAAAATTCGGAAAAGGCACGTTAGCAACAGCCATCTTTGTGACCACTAGTCGCAGAAAAAACGAATCCTTGTCGCCAATTTGTGACATCTGTCAGGAGTTATTGAGCAGTAACGAGACTGGTCAGTAATAACGAACCTCTCTTCTTATTTTAATACCAGTTTTCTTCTCGTCTAGCATCACCTAAAACAATACTTCCGGTTCAAAATAGCAGTCCGTAACACAACATTACTCATGAACACAACAATAATACTTTATACTTCTGACTCATCCTTTTCTTTATAAAAAAAAAGGTTTAAAGGTTCAGTCGTGAGGTTTATCACTTTATAATTTATTTTGTTTTTGTGAAAACTTGTATCTCAACTGTAAATCAATTGCTATTTTGTGGTCTACAACATGAAAGAAAGCCATTATAACATGTACATGATAAATGTAGAAACATTGGACACAACTATGGGGCATTATTGTGCAGCAGCAAGCATCACAACAAAGCAAGAACCTCAAGGTTGATCTAGGTAAATGTGAGCAAATGTAGAGTGCCCCATTCCCATATTTTGCCCCTGAGTAGAGTCCACCTGTTTGTGGATTTGTCAGCATGTCTTGACTCTAGAAATGTTTTGAAAGCCACAAATGTGCAGAAAGCCATTCACAAAGCTACATGAAGCGATCCATAAATGTACAGGACATGTGATTCACAAATGAATGTCAGGCAAAGCTGTGTTTGTGACATAAAAAGATATTTGTGAATATGTTTTTTTTTTATAAGCTCTTACCATATATTTGTGGATCTCATTCTATTTATTTGTGAATATGTTTAATTTTTGTTAATCTTGTTACATTTATTTGTGGCTCACAATCTATTTATGGAATAATGCAAAAAAAAAAAAAAAACTATCTCCATAAAGAAGACCCACTTATGAAAAGTGCAAACGAAGCTGAACCAGTAGAGTGTGGGAAGGTTTTACAAAACTACAAACAAAAGATGCTATAATGTGTGAAAGCCCCAATAAACTCATGGCAAAATTATTTTTTGTTCTTTGGCTGGGGTGCCAAACTCACTTATATTAAACATAGAACTTTTATCAAAAAAACTAATAAAAATACACCAAATAAATAAGAAATATAGAACATTTATTGGCAAAATAAATAAGAAAGTTGGAGGCATGGCATACACCTTGATGTAAAATAAAATAAATTACACAAAGTTTAAATAAAGTAAAAATCAGAAAACACTGTGGAACCAAATAAAGGGCTGGCCAAATCATTCTGGACCCCTCATACCCATGTCACTTCCTCTTTGAACTGTTGCCGTCTAGTTGGCGCTACAGAGCAATGAGCACCAAAACAGCCAGACACAGGAAAAGTTTCTTCACTCAGGCTATGAACAGTTAAATGTTCTCCCCACTGTGCAATAAAACATGTAATACAGAACTATCTATACTTATATTTATTATATCTATGTTATTTATTTAACATATCATAAGTCTATCCACATTCCCTTGCTTGATTTTTACATGTGACCCTGGAGCACAAAACCAGTCTTAAGTCGCTGGGGTATATTTGTAGCAATAGCCAAAAATACATCGTATGGGTCAAAATGATTGATTTTTCTTTTATGCCAAAAATCATTAGTATATTAAGTAAAGATCATGTTCCATGAAGATATTTTGTAAAATTCCTACTGTAAATATATTAAAACTTAATTTTTGATTAGTAATATGCATTGCTAAGAACTTCATTTGGACAACTTTAAAGGCAATTTTCTCAATATTTAGATTTTTTTGCACCCTCAGATTCCAGATTTTCAAATAGTTGTACCTCGGCCAAATATTGTCCTATCCTAACAAACCATACATCAATGGAAAGCTTATTTATTCAGCTTTCAGATGATGTATAAATCTTAATTTCGAACAATTGACCCTTATGCCTGGTTTTGTGGTCCAGGGCCACATATAGCATATATGTACATATGTGTATTGTCTTTTTGACTATTGTGTATTGTTTTTGTATATTTAATTTTAAATCACTTATTTTTATTTTGTTATCTGTGTCTTGTCACTTGTCATCCTGTCTGTGCACTGGAAGCTTCTGTCACCAAGACAAATTCCTTGTTTGTAAGCTCACGTGGCAATAAAGCTCTTTCTTTCTGATTTCTAATGGTAGCAATGCTAGTGTTCAGGATTTTTTTTTTTCTATTACTGTAATAATTGGATCAAATTGGTCTATTTTATTTTAAGTGTCACAGTTGTCCTATGATGGCGCTGTTGTCCTCTCTCCTGCTCTCTCTCTCTCTCTCTTTCATCTCTTTCTGTTTGTCACTGCTTTTGAATAATTCCTCTCCACCAAAATGGGTGAAATTGTGCAGAACAGAAGGCCTGTGCAATGATTATTCTGATGGATAGTACAACGAGACGAGTCATATGCTGTTGCTGATGGAAATTCTTCGACATTTTCCCTCTCCCTTAAGCCTTTAGCTCACTATGAATCTGACACATGACTTTGCCAAGATTTGTTGCCACAGACTGAAATCAAGGTGGAAGGATATTTTCTTTTTATTGCAGTGAGAACAGATGAGATGAACGGTCAAGCATATGTTTTCCCCCCTCCTTTTTCCTCTCTGTTGGTTGCATTAAAGTGCTTTAGGGACTAAATCAATTTTACTCTATGGTTTAGATACTTGGATGATTGTCAAAACCAAATCAAATTTTAGTATGTAATCTGATTAGAGTCTTTTAACTCTAAAGTCAGTTTAAAGTCAGTGATAAGAGAAAGAATCTGGTTTTACAAGATATAACAGAGATATTAGAAGTGTTTTAAAATAGTCCTTTTCAGCCTAATTTAATTTCAGATCACTTTAGTGAGAAAATATTAATGCATGTATATATATATATATATATATATAATACAAAAAAGAGAATAAAATATGCCATTTTAATATATTAATATGACCATTAACCAACATCAGAAAACGTGATTGTGAACAAATATCACATGAACAAACATTAATAAACATGAAAAAAGCAAAGATATGGTCAAAGTCTTCAAGGTTTTAAATGTTTTTATCAGCTATACAGTTTTTCATCTCATACATTCTATAATTGACTGAGAGGTGCTTTTGTCCCCAGATTCAGATGCATGGATTGCAAATTAATTTACATGACTTTTACATGGCCAGTCTATATTATGAATACTCGCTGTATTCAATGTGATACACAGTAGACTGTTTTAGAAAGTAAAATTCAAAAGAGAAAAAAAGAAGTAGGCAGAATCAATACATTTTTAATAATTCACTGCCATTGTGTGAATAATTTGTAATCATGTAATCCATAAAAGGTAACTGTAATCTGATTAATGAGCTTTTTAAAACATATAATCTAATTACAAGTACTACATTTTTGGAATCTGATTACATAATCCAGATTACTTGTAATCAGTTACTACCCATCCCATATATGTGCAAAAATATAAATTCTATGCAAGGTGCTTCCTTTCCTTTGAGTCTTTACTGTTCGTCTCAATAGCTACGTTTCCATCACCCTGTTTTAATGCGCATTTTGAAGTATCCCATGAGAAACGAGTGATGGAAATTCCAAATTTAGAAAAGAAATCCCTTAATTCGCAAAAACGTTTTTACGCTTGCTTGCGGTGGTTTTTGACTTGTGCGAAAAAGGGTTAATGCGAATAATGGGAGATGGAAACGCATTTTGCGAATAAATCCTGCATGAGCATTCAAAACATCATGTGACTTTGCGCTATGGGACAGCAAAACCTGACTAACCAGTGGACTGATTTAGTTGCACAGCATCTGAAATGTTGTCATGGTCATTCTGAGCTGCCCGAGCAAAGTCTGTCGTCAAAGTATTTCTGTAACTGCCTCCCAGAACGGTCTACCACGACTGCGTTCCCAAACAGCTGACATTCACCTCCGAAAGCAAGACCGCATTTATTGTGTTTCGTCTGCTCACTCAAAGCGCAAGTAATTAATTATATTTGAGAATTATTATATTCAGTGGCTTCCTTTACTTTTCTTAGTGATATTTAGTGCCAGTTTATCAGGTAGTGACGATTTTGTTCTCTCTGATTCGTTGGATGGAAACAGTGCTTGTTCGCAAATGTTTTACGCGATATTCCAATTTTGCACATAAGTTAAATTCGCAACTTTGGATGGAAACCCGGCTAATTCCACAAAATTAATGTGAGACCATTCGTAATATAATGATGTAACATTCCAGCAATCTATGCAATGCAGTCTTTTAGTCTGAGCTTTAAATGGTCTTTTTTTTTTAAATCAACTCTTCATGTTTGATGTCTTCCTGTGAAGCGCAAACCCAAACACCCTGCCTGAGATGTTTGATGTGCCAAATTTGAGCCCCACTGGCTCAGAAAGATTTGCTGACAGCCACCCTATTATTCCAGACACGATTCCATTCTAGATGGCAAATTACAGGCCATCAAACTACATCAAAGAACATAGACATCCACACCTTAGCAGCGAAAGTGGGTGGTTTTGCTTCTATGTGTCTCTGTTGCTTGAAGAAGCATCGGTAATGTGTTACATTGCTGTACACAGATGTTGCTTAAGGCATAATCAAAGATAAGCACTTGAACTTTAAATAATTGTAATCCAGCTTAAAGATGCAGTCATAATTACCATTGTTCAGTGATTTTTTGGGGGGTGAAATCCAGTAATTTCAATTGGAATCCACTCAATCTAGAATTTTGTTTGAGATTTCATGCATATTTTGCATTGGGTTTATCTGTTGACCAACAGACAGCTACGTAGTTTGAAAGTGACTTCTGTGTTTTCTGTTGTCCATAATGTACATTGTTACAATATTCATAATGAATACACAACTGACCTTTATTGCCCCCAAAATTGTACTAATTTGACTGCAGGTTAAAAGTATAGTTCAACCACAAATGAAAACTTGTTGAAAATGTATGCACCCTCAGGTCATCCAAGACGCAGATGACTTTGTTTCTTAATTGGAACAAATTTGGAGAAATGTAGCATTACATAATTTGCTCACCTATGGATTCTCTGCAGTGAATGGGTGCCGTCAGAATGAGAGTCCAAACAGCTGATAAAAACATCACAACAATCCACAAGTGATCCACATGACTCCCTATCAGTTAACATATTGTGAAGCAAAAAGCTTCATGTTTGTAAATTCATCATTAAGACATGTTTAACTTCAAACCATTGCTTCCAATTAAAAGAGGTGTTCTCTATCCATAATATTGCATTCTCCAGTGGAAAAGTCATCTTGTCTGAATCAGGAGAAAAATACACACATATCAAGCACTGTATACAAGCGATAACAGAACAGTTCTAAACAAATATGTCAGTGGATTTTGATGTTAGAGGACAACCGGGCATGGAGTTAGATGGATTTGTTTCTTACAAACACATAGCTTTTCACTTCACGAGAAGCTAATTGATTGTCTAGTTGTGTGGATTACTTGTGGATTTGTGTGATGTTTTTATCAGTTTGGACTCTCTTTCTGACGACAACTTTGATTTTGATTCCATGGGGGTTTTAAAAGTTAAATTGTTTTACTGTTTATTGCATAAGATGTTTAGACAGTGTTATTTCAAAAGAGAAATGACTCAACTCTTGTTTATATTACATAATATTTCATGTCTCATATAGAATATCTGTAATACTCTAAGTACTTGTCCATGAACTGTATGCATTCAGTCTAATCAAGATGGGCATGTTTCAAGTAATTTTTCTCAGAGTTTTGAACATTCCTTCCGACACAACTGTATGCATTGTGACACTGTAAGTCTGTGGGCACATCATTATGCTGAGATAGCTTTGACAGTTCTCCATATTTTATTGTGAAAAGAGAACAGAGAAGTCAAATTTGAAGAGCTTTCTGACTTTTTTTTAGAACACTCCGTGGAAAATGTTTCATATCAGATCAACGTGAAGAAGGAGAAGATACGGTTTTAATGGGAAAAAAATGAACTATTTATCATCTTGGATTGTCCTCTGCGATCAGTTGAGTACAAAACAGTGAAATGAGCTTCAGTTTCTGTCAAGTTTAATCCTCTTTAAGAAATACAGAATTACTTGTGCTGTATTTCTGACTTCTGTTTCTAAGGGTTGGGTTTTTGGACTGCTTCGACCATTAGTACCTGTACTGAGAAATAAGAGCTTTGTTCTATTAAGATATTATTGATTTTGCTAAATCATATCCTTATTATTATTTCGCTATGTTTTTGTTGTATGGCTGTATAAAGTATCCAACATAAAATTAACTGAGCATGATAAATAGTTTGCTTTAAATACATCCTTTCTCACCTCCGAGGTCTTGAACTTTTCAATTAGATACTTAACAGTTAAAATAATATTCAAAATAATTCATACTTCATAATTTTTAATTAGAATAATCTGATTTGTTAAATTGGAGAAATAGGGAGATGAATATCATAAACCTAAAGATGATAGGATATATTGTGGTTTTGACAAATATGAGCCAATGGAAGCATATAAAAGAAATACAACTGGGCCCAATATACAGCCTTGCAGAAGCCCCTAAGTAATAGATTCAGGGGAAGAGGAAACATTTCCTAATTCGATTTTTGATAAACAGGACAGTTTTGAGGTTGGTTGATTATTATTTAGTGTAGAAGAGGTTGCACCCCAGCAGGATGGCATGGTACCACTTAATAATTGTAATGTTTATGTCATGTGTATTTCTTTGCAAAAACGGCAAACTTTCTATAAAATTACAAAAAAAAAATTGAAACGGGTAATATAATATTTAGTTTGACCTCCTGAGGACTTTTTGCTCCTCCTTTCACTAACCATTTGTCAAAAAATAAAAACAATTACCTTTTTACTGTGACATTGACTATTTTGTCTGAATGTTTCATTGCCACATTTTGCCTATGAATCAGAAAAGCTAAATGATGCCATGTTTTCTGTTCTTCTTTCCCTTCTCACAGAAGAAGTCAGTGATAGTGACCAGTCTGATTGTGGTGGTGTCTCTGTTTCTGGTGGTGATTAATTACTCAGAGAAACCCTACTTCCTGCTGCAGCCTGTATTTGGCCAGTGCTTCAGTAGAAACTGGATGTTCTTTCACCTGCCGCACAAAGCCTTCAAACCCCACCGCGGCTACCTCAGCGTCCCCGATCAGGAGGTGAGACTAGAACACACTTAAAACATTCAGTGGCTTGTCCTGGTTTTACACTTTTGAGCTGCGTTATATTTAAAAAGACAAAAACAGGTTTATTTTCAGTCAAAGAGAAAAATGTAGATTTCACGACCAATTGAACTGGACAATCACTGTGGATGCGGGTTCATTGAAAAGCAAGTTTACAGTAAGAAATATTTCAGTATTTCATATTTGTCACATTATCAATATCAGTATTATGCAATCAAAAGTGTGTAATAATGTTTTACACTGCTACATTGCTTCCTGTTTTTCTGCTTTCCCTTAAGCCATGAAATCTAGAAAGGTGAATTTCATTTTGTTTTTGTTGTAGTGACAGTCACTTTGTTTCAAAAAGTTGGAAGGTGGACTTGCTATCACATTTTTATAAATAATATTTTAGTACACCACAGAATTTATTTGCACCAAAAGTCCAATTTCTTCTATGGTCGGTCATATCATTCTGAATATACTTTGTAAGGTTTGCAGGTTATGACTTTCTCACACAAGAGTTTTATATGTAGCGATTAAAGTACTCTTGAAGCATTTTTCCACTTAAAACAGGTTTCCAAAAAATATAACTTTTTTGTTTCTGGCTGCTAATGGGTTTGTTATTAAGGCTGAATTCTACAAGCATAAATATTAATGAGGATATTAACAATAGTTGTAGCCTATTTTGCCTCAAGATGTTGTCAAGGATGCGTGGATGATGAAAGAAGCTGCAGCCCAAATGTTTAAGTGAAGTTTTGCCAAGTCTTTACTCTCATATTCAAGGTCATTGGAGAGTTTTCCCTTCACATAGATGAGGCTTTGACTCTTAACTGCCAGGTTCATGTAGTTTTAACTGTTCAGGTGATTTATTGCCACAATTAGTGCAGAGAGGTTTGCTTGTTCTCCTACTAACAATGGAACAAAGAAAATTACTAAAGAAATGAAAGAGAAAAAATTTATTGGATTTATTGCTTCAATCTGATCTCTTAAAAGCATCCAGCTTTTTAAATGCAATTTAGTATGGTTGAAATGGGTCAGGAAGGTTAGATTTATTTTGCTGTTTGTGCTTTCATCCCTCTTTATGCACAAATACAGGGGCAGAGACGATCCTAATACTAAAGCTGTGTTGAATACCTTTGTCAAGGTTACAAAGTGCTATTACAACAGTCATGCCTGAACGAAAGATCTTTTAGTTGCTGGGCAGCCTCTCTAACCTCCAAATAATTGAGCTCACAAAACTCTCCTCACCAAAAACAGTTTGTTTTAGACCATAGAAATCCAGAATGAAAGTATTAATAATAACTAAAGCTTCTCAGAATCTACACCCCTGTAATTCCACAGTAAACACCACTGACTTTGCAGATTGCCAGAAGGCAATTTTGAAACGCTACATTTTCTTCTTATTGAAACTTACCTTTTCTTCTCATCTTTACTCCTCATTGAAATAATAAAAAAAACTGACAGTCTTTAAAGGGTTTGCGTTTTTTTAGTTAGCTTACATTTTGTACAACTGTAGCTTACCTGTAGCTTTTTTTTTGTATTTGAATTGTTTTATAGTCACAAATAGAACTTAGAAACATGTTCTTGTCTGAAATGATGGAGCGTGGGTGTTGTAGTCAGGGGCCTCACATTCAGGGTAGAGCAGGCTTACCTGTCAGATCAGTGTCTCTGTCTGTCAGCTCATAGCGAGATGAATGCCTCTCATCTTTCTGCTGATGTTCTTGTCAATACTTTGCTCTGAACTTCTGCCATACACTAAGATTGGGTGGGTAAGTCTGTTTACCGCTTCTGTCTTTGTTCAATGAAACCAAGACATATGCTGTAGTATTCGTCTAGTAGGACTACTAGCTTAAAGTATTATAATAAGCTGGAAACCCAATTAAAATTCCACTTTCATAATTTAATATTATATTTTCTAAGTCCGGTGATGTTTTGTGGCAAAATATTTGCAAAATAATTAAAAAAAATTAATCAATTCTGTGCTTAAATTGTCAAGCTTTCCACTTTACAATAGCAAAGCTTACTGAAATGGCTGTGAAATGTAAAAAAAAAATGTGCAAAATATTTATATTTTCATACTTACTGAACGTCTCGGTTATGTATGGTAACCCTCATTCCCTGAAGGAGGGAACGGAGACGTCACGTCGGATGACCGACGAATTGGGATCTCGCTTAGAGAGACCAATCTACTTCGAGTGTAAACTAAACGAGCCAATGCACATTGGCATGCGCGATTATTGCATCCAGCTGCTGCTGATCACAGCGTGGGTATAAGTAGGCATCAGATGCAGCGCATATTCAGGTTTTTGCTGAGGAGCCGAGCCGGTGGCCCGGCCGCTCAGCGGTGGTACAGGAGCTGTGGCGACGGGACGTGACGTCTCCGTTCCCTCCTTCAGGGAACGAGGGTTACCATACGTAACCGAGAAATTCCCTTTCAGTCAGTCACTCTCGATGTCACGTCGGATGACCGACGAAATTGGGATCCTACCAAAAGGCCACAGCTACTGCCCCTTCCAGTGTCATGTGGAAGCCACCTGCGCCCCTACTTT
>NW_015542589.1:57642-57853 GCF_001515605.1 Sinocyclocheilus anshuiensis
AGCCCCCTTTGAGACGGCTCAGGGCAAGGTACACTGCCAGCAACTCGAGGCAGTTGATGTGCCAGTGCATTTGAGGCCCCGTGCAAACCCCTGACACTGCAAGCCCGTTGTACGTGACCCCCCAGCTGGTGGTTGAGGCATCCGTGCAAACCACAGCATGCCTGGAGACCTGCTCTAGGGGCACTCCTGCCCGGAGAAACGCAAGGTCTGA
>NW_015542589.1:57968-58622 GCF_001515605.1 Sinocyclocheilus anshuiensis
TCCTACTTATACTCACGCTGTGATCAGCAGCAGCTGGATGCAATAATCGCATGCCAATGTGCATTGGCTCGTTTAGTTTACACTCGAAGTAGATTGGTCTCTCTAAGCGAGATCCCAATTCGTCGGTCATCCGACGTGACGTCGAGAGTGACCGACTGATAGGGAATCAGAGTGTTTGAGAAGGTATTTCAGTTTCATCTGTGTTTGGTGTGCCAGTAGTTTCTTCTTATATGTCTCTTTTTAATTCTTTGCTATTAAACTTATATTATGACTCTGTTTGCCCTGTCAGTTGGCTTATGAAACATTTCATGGCTGAAATTAAATTGTACCTACCTTCTGACACAGAAACTAAGGATTTCATAGCAGATTTATTCAAACGTACATTAAAGGTTCTATATGGAATATTGACAGCTAGGGACATGCAATAGGAATGAGTATGATTGACAATGGCAATGAGCCAGAGTCTTACACTGTAAGTTGATGAGTTGATTATTCCTCATTTTAATATGCCTCTGGTCATAGAGCTTTTTAGATGAATGGCGAGTCTTTTTAGGTCATGTAGAATATGCGATCTCTGACCCAGTTCATTTGATGACGCCAATGGTCTAAAGGGCCAAGGTACTGCCAAACGGCTTGCGGGACCATAGCGCAGCC
>NW_015542589.1:58940-59276 GCF_001515605.1 Sinocyclocheilus anshuiensis
AGCGAGGGAAGACAAAAGTGGAGCCGGAGGGGTTGGAGGGCTGTGGTGCAACCAGGGTGACGCCTAACCAAGGTGGAGCCCGAGGGACGAAGGAGCCCGGCAAATCCTGAGGGATGACGGATTACAAAGGAGACAAGGGAGCATGGAGCCAAGGTGTAGTCGATGGGTCAATAGGCTGAGGTGAAGTCAGGAAGGGGAGGAACCGTGGAGCTGGATGGAACCAGCGCTGGTGACCTGAATCATCCTGGATCATCCTGGATGACCAAAAACAAATATGATAATCCAAAGCTTTACAAGTTAAAGGTGGGGTAAGCGATTTTTCAAAAACGCTTTAGA
>NW_015542590.1:0-184 GCF_001515605.1 Sinocyclocheilus anshuiensis
AAACATCTGATAAACGTCTTTAAGATGTCAGTTTTACATACATTCATACATAAACTTCTTAAAGACATTTTCTAAATGTCTATTTGACATCTAACAGGAAACGTCCTAGAGAGGCTATGTCGATGAGCAAACACTAAAAAAATACGTCTCGGAGATGTGTGTGTGCTATCAGGGATCTATCTAT
>NW_015542590.1:358-595 GCF_001515605.1 Sinocyclocheilus anshuiensis
CTCATAAAACAATTTGAAGTCTTGCCTGCATTCCAAATATCAAGTATTTTTATACACTACAGAAAATAACAAATGTTCAAACAGTTTTTATGTTCTAAAGGAAACGGCCAAATACATTTTTTATGAATTACATTTTTTCCCCAATTATTACAACATGGCAAAGATCATATTCAAGATTACAGGTTGTAATTAAAAGTTACAAATTGGTCAAGAAAAAAAAAAAGTGTTTATATATTC
>NW_015542591.1:0-14036 GCF_001515605.1 Sinocyclocheilus anshuiensis
CCTAGCATGGCTTACAACTACTGTTGAGCTAGGATGTCATGTGCATCAAGTGTGTCATCTACCTTAACTTAGTGTCAGGTGTTCTACCTATTGTGAGGATGGCTGCATGTTTCTTCATGGTGGGCATATGTAACTTTATGTTACACAAAAATTTGGATATTCTACTTGTGGGAATATGTTTTGTTGAATGTGTTATCAGTAGATGTGGTTACCTCTGGGTGTAGGTAATGTTGTGTGTGTTAATGGTGTAGTGTATGTGTGGTCAGATCTGTTTCAGTCTGTGTTGTCTCCCCCCTTTTCTTGTATGTCAGTGAAGACTGGCTCTCTGCATCCTTGGCTTGGATGAGGGCGTGTCCATGATCTAATGGGGGTCAGTCCAGCAAGGCAGGAAGTTATTTAGCAGACAGTCGGAGGTAGTTTGGCATGGCTGTGTGAAGCTGGGGTGCAAACTTTGTCTCCTATGTTGCATTTCCCTTGTGATGCCTTCTGGTTGTGGCAGACTTTCTGACCTTCTGTGCTTGGGTGGTTGCTGTTGCACAGACAGGAATGTGGTTCTTGGAGTTGGAGTTAATTTGACAGTTTGTTAGTGAGCGATGGGTGACTGAGGTGATGTTCTTTGGAACCTCAGAGTTTTCATCAACGGTTGGTCGTGAGAGACTTGTTCATTCTGGGTGGTTGTTGAACAGGTGCTTGTCATCTCTGATGTGGTGTACGAGGTGATCATCGGCCTTCCGTTCTGTCGCTGGTCACAGCGAGCGTGACTCAACTTTGTGGTCATCCATGTTCAGCTTTCCTTGAAGGAACTCTTTCATTTGTCTCATGACTTGTTCCTTGTCGTCTGATGGTAAGCTGTCTTGTTCTTGTGCATACTCAGCACTGTGCATTTCTGAGTGGTGCTGAGGTGGGTTTTGTTGTCGCTTACCCACACGAGTTGCTCTTGGATGAGTCAGGCGATTACCTTTGGATGTCTGGTTAGGTTCCCAGTTGTTCTTATCTTTTGGGTTTCTTGAGAAGCGTGGCTGGTCCCATTAATTTTTCCAGTGGTTAGTCTGGTAGCTGTCGTGGACATGGGGATCACGTTCTCTGTGCTCTTGATGGAAGACTCTGGTGTTGTGATGCCACTGGGTGTCGTCCAGTGCAAGGCTTGAGTCTTTGGTGACAGAGTTCAAGAGTGTGGATGTTTTGTTACCTTTCTTTGTGGCCACAACCTGCTTGTTGTAGGCCTTCTGTGTTAGGTCACATAACTGTTGGGTGGTCATGGAGCATGGACAGGCCATGATACCTAGATGGTGGCTGACTCCAGGGTGCAGATTTCTTAGAAAGAGGCTTTTGAAGTTCTCATCCTCTTCAAGGTCAGGTTCGTTGTGTGCACCAAAGTAGGCTTGTCGGAGTCGGTTGTAGTAAGCTTGTGGAACCTCTTGTCGACCTTGTTTGATCTCCAAGGCAGTTAACAGTCCATGTTCAGACTCAGGGCCTGTAAACTCTTTAATCAGGACCTCACGAAGTAGCCGATAGTTTGACTTTGTTTGACTGTGATGTTGATTTAGGAAGTTTCGTACCTCAGGACTGGACGTGGCTCTAAGGAGGTATAACCTGTCTCTGTCAGTCACATGAGGTCTCATTTCCAGAAGAAATTCGATATCTTGCAGGTAAGCCTGGATGTCGTGGCCCTCTGCAGAGTTTGGGTTGAAACTGTTGATGTTTTTAGACAGCTTGTTGAGGTCTTTGATGGTCATCCCATGTGCAGCTCCAAGGTCTGCTTGGATGGGAGGGTTTCTTTTGTTGGCAGGAAAGAGTTGTGTGACGTGGCTCTAAGGAGGTATAACCTGTCTCTGTCAGTCACATGAGGTCTCATTTCCAGATGAAACTCGATATCTTGCAGTTAGGCCTGGATGTCGTGACCCTCTGTGGAGTTCGGGTTGAACTTGCTGATGTTTTTAGACAGCTTGTTGAGGTCTTTGATGGTCATCCCATGTGCAGCTCCAAGGTCTGCTTGGATGGGCGGTTTTCTTTCGTTGGCAGGAAAGGGTTGTGTGGCGAAGGCAGGTGAGGTTTTGGGTTGTGGCCCTTCGCGCCTTTCGTCATATGCCAGTTCTTGGATATGGGACTCTGCTCTGCTCAGCAGTGGGGAGGCTGAGATATGTTTCTCTTTTCTTGGCTCTTGTTTCAGCTCATAAGCATCTTTGAGTTCTTTTCTGACCATGTAGGGCTCATCGTTGGTATCGTCTAGTTGTTGGGTCAGATTGTCAATTTCAGTTCTGTACCTTTCAAGGTGGTCTTCCAAGGTACTGATTTCAGTATTCCTGTCTCCGATGTCATTCTTGGCTTTCTCTAGTAGCTGTTCGGTATACTGGAGTCTGTTTATCAGGTCTTTCTGGGCAGCCTTTGCATGTTGTTGGTGAAGCTGAGCTGCTGCCAGGGCTGCTTGGAGCTTCTTAACTTGTTCCGTTGTTTCCTGCTCCCTCTCGTTGGGTGCTTTGAGTTGATCTTGAACTTTCACTTCCAGCTTGTCTATGCGGCATTGAGCACTTGTCAGCTCCTCTTGAAGGTGGGTGATGTGCTTGTAAAAATTCCAGTGATATGAAAATGAAAACTGTTTCGAATGATATTGTTCCTGTGTCATTAAATGTTAAATAGTTGCGGTATGTACTCCTCCTTGGTGTGAAGAGGTCTTTAAACTGCTTACAACAATCCTGCTAGCATGTAATCATGATTAAAATAATTAATATTAATATAGCTTTGTAACGTTCGGCCTTATCGCCCAAATTATATGGATTTAAAATGGGGTCAAATTAAACTGTGAGGTAAAATAAGGGTTTTAAAAAGATGAGACAATGACAAATGTAGAATGAATAGTGTATTTACAATACTCACAGGGAACTTAAAACAACACAATAAAACTAGAAATCCTAGGCTGTTAAAAACACAGAGTCTTTCAGTTCCATACCATTAAAACAGTCCTGAAGAAATCAAGCGTATTGTAAGTTCCAATGTAAAGTGTCAACCGATGTATATACAATCCAAAGAAGTGATAATCCAATAAAAGTGAGATGCTGGAATGGCAAGTCCTTAAAAACAACTTCTCAATCCAGCGAGTTTAGTGATTTGGTCCGTGACCCTGATTGTTTGTCATGCTGCCTCCTTTATACTGCTCAGTTCCTATTTCCTGTCATGTGATGAGTCACATGACAGACAGACCCAGAGTCACTTAAAGACATACACACATTAAAATGGTTAAGATGAATAAAATGGCTAAGACAACGTGAAAACCGATTAAAACTCAAATATACATAAGAGTATTATAGTATATTGAGCAGGTTAAAACATTTGTCCTGTGTGACAGTGTCACAGCTTGAAGATACAGCTTTTTCTTTCCTCTCATTTTGTTAAACTTAAACACAAAATGCTGCCTTTCTCTGCCTGTTTCTCTTCATCTTAGTCCTTTACTCCCTCCACTCACTCACACATTCTCTTTTGCTCTGTTGTAAGGTAGAAACAGAGCAGTTGCATGATGGCCTTTTTCAGTTTTGTCAACTGAACGGCTACTAGTGAGGGTCAGCAAGTTCTTGTCATGATCAGCCCTCTCCAAGTCAGGTTTGTAGAAAATTGTAATCAATATTTATTCATCAAATCCTCTAACCTGAATCTTTTGTTGAATTAACTTAATTATATCTGTCTTAATTCATATGTTTAACCAGCAATAGTAATTAAACATGGGGTCAATAGACATATTTTTGTTTTACAGCTGAAGAGCAAAAACACAAAGAAAAGCAGTCCTGGCAATAGTAATTAAACATGGGGTCAATAGACATATTTTTGTTTTACAGCTGAAGAGCAAAAACACAAAGAAAAGCAGTCCTGTTGGGGATCAGGAATGAACATGGTCATCTTGTGCCCAAAGAGAAAAGACTGAACAGGTGCTCATTCTCCACAGTGCTGGGGGATGGTGTCTTGTAGTTGGTGATCTCTTTATCACCAAGCTCGTGATCACTCAGCTCCTTATTCAGTGGAGAGTGGCTAATGAAGCCCTCTTCACTGGAAAGCGTAATGCTGCCATCAAAGGTTGAGTAAGTAAACAAGTTATGTAAAATGTACTTTTATTCAGGTGCTGTTGACACTGAACGTAGTAAATACTAACACTTCAAGCAAAGGTCTTACTGCCTTATTTTTATACTTGATTTATGTGCATTTATTGTGACAGAGCTTTTGTGACAGAGCAGGGACTTGAGGGCAAAATTTCTGCCGCTCAAGTCGAGGAAGATATCGAGGAACTTCCCCTTGTGGTCGGTGATGTCCTGCAGCTGAACAGAGTGGAACAGCTTCCTATTAAAATAGCATGGGGCATCACTTGCTGGTGGCTTGATCCGACTATTCACCAGCTACCATGCGGAAAACTGGAGACCCAGCCAGCTGGGCAAACCTACCTCCAGGTCATCCGGGGTCGGGAAAGTGATCAGCCTCCTCAAAATTCTGTTGACTGCCCTGCTGATTCTGTGCACAATGTCATGCACCGTGGACTTTGGGATGTCAAAGCCCAGTGACACCAGCCTGTACGATGCTGCGTGGGCCAGCCAGTAGAGAAACACCAGCACCTCAACATCTTTTTCCCAGCCATTATATTATTTATTTATTATGTTTATATTATTTATTATATTTATGTACATAATAAATATTTATGTATATTTATGTATATTTATATCCTATATCTATAATATTTATTTAGGATATGTCTATATTGTATGTATTCATTCTCTCCCTCTCTCTCTCTATTTATCCAATTGTGTATTATGTATTCATTCAAGTTTATTCATTGATTCATGTCTTTTGTTTGTCCTGTGTATTTTTATGCATTTATTTATAACAATAAATTACTTTATTTCGTTGCTCCAAATGAGTCTCTGGCATGGTGTTCACAGACATGACTTTTTATTCTGAGGTATAATTTGCTAGCTAAATAGGTGATTGTACTTACCTTATTTGATAAATTATTTACAAGCTGTCGACGAAGGCGTGATCTGCGAGCAGCTGACCGACGCCTCCTCTGAGCTGTTGATCCAATCAACGTTAAAACGCAGATGAAAGCGGTAAGAATTACGTGAAACATTGCTGATGTTCGCGCAGTAGTGAGGGCTCTTCAAATTTCGGCGCTGTTGTGAAGACGCATGTCACGTGACAACATCAACATGGCGGATGTAGTACGTTGGAATTCCATTCATACTAGTCGCATTCATACTATATAGAACTTACTTTTTTAACGGTCGAGTAGTACGTTCAAATTCAAATGTAGTACCTACTAAACAGTATGCGATTTCAGATGCACCCTCAGTGTACACGCAACGAAAAGCGCTCCTTGTTTAACTTGTGTTTTTCATGTTGTTTTAACAGGTAAGCTCACAATAATCATTACTGTAGTAATGCCCAACAGTACGCTGTTCTTATAGAGTCATAGTTCGCACCTGAGATATTAAGAAATGTTAACTTTAACCGTTATTAAGAGCGTCGTACATAAAATGGTGGACGAGAGTGTTATCCACTTCAAGAAAGACCAATAACTTTCAGCACGAGCAAAGTGAGAAGTAAATGTCTAAAAATACATATAGTTGAGATAAGAATGCAAAACGAGGAATGATGTTGAATTAAATAGATGTGTACGAACATTGATTAGTCGTGTGTAGTGACATACAGCCTGAGTCAAAAAAACACACGTGTCTATGATAACACATTAACATGATAAAGCTTCATTTAGCGTCACTCTGTCAGCCATTACATTTAAAAGCACATTCAGTATGTACTGTTAATAGTAAGTAAGATTCAGTGGTAAAATGCTTTTATTAATCATTTTGTCAGATTGTTATGGAAAACACAGTAACTGGTGTTTGGTTAAAATCTAGTTCATAAAATAAAGACAGTTCATTAGCATATTTCATAGAAGATTAAAAGACAATTAAAACGGTGATTAAAAAGGGTGTTAATACGGCTTCATACCGTTATCAACGCTGGAGTAATGTGGATATATACTAAACAGTTATTTTCATAGTTATGTTTGAGTTTATACATTAATTGTGCTCATTTTATAGGAGTTTGTGATACTTTAGTGATGTTATTCATCATACCTTTCCTTTATACCTTGTGAGAGTGAGCACCGAACACATTCAGATCTATTTTGTTACAATGTTTGTGGATTTAGAGCAGGTATTGCTGGATAATTGAGTGTGGTATACAGAGTAATGTGTCCATTGCCA
Organism: Sinocyclocheilus anshuiensis; assembly: GCF_001515605.1. Lineage (NCBI taxonomy): Eukaryota > Metazoa > Chordata > Actinopteri > Cypriniformes > Cyprinidae > Sinocyclocheilus > Sinocyclocheilus anshuiensis. Next base: position 6,243 of record NW_015542591.1, read on the forward strand.
TGTATCTGCGTAGACATTTGCACTATCAGACATGTTATTGTTTACAATGCTCTGTTAAGGTAGCTGACTAACAGAACAGAAGTAGCATTCAGTATGTGATGAGTGTCAGTGTACACGCAACGAAAAGCGCTCCTTGTTTAACTTATGTTTTTCATGTTGTTTTAACAGAAATAAATGTGTTGCCCCAAGAAAAGGCATCGCATCCTTCTTAAAAGTGTAACATATTTTGGCGAGCCAGCCTGGAGGAGGCGACAGAGTGACCAGCACCATTAACCTCCCTCCTTCCCAATGAGACGAGCCTTCAGCAAGATGGACGCCAGTCAGATCCTGCGTGATCAAGTGAGTGTAGCTGTGTTGCAGCTTGGGGAAGAGTCTCTCGTGGATGTTTGCAGGTACCTGAAATGTGATGGCCTGGAGAGTGGAGAGTCCCGCAGCAGGACACGGAGGGCACTCATCAAGATGGCCGAGTGTGCATTAGATGAACTTGAGGAGAAACGAGAGTGATGAAGTCAAACAGTACTGTGCTGATCTATTAACTTTCATTGAAAGACAAAGTAAAAGGTGTAGTAGGCAAGATGAAGAGTGCCCATCAGAAGAGCCAGCTCCAATAGAAGGACTGGAAAAATGCTTCTCACCACAAATGTCTTTTCTAAAGACTACAGATTCCCCCTTCAAGAGCTGGCTAGAGCCAACTCGCCCATTGCCTGAGGTAACACTGCGAAGGGAGTTTAAAATTTGTGGGCAAATTAGGGAGAGTGGCCAGAGGGATACATTGTCATATCTCAGTTTAGTCCGCCAGATTGAGCTGGGAATAGAAAAGGGGCACACACAGACTGAAGTAGTCGAAGCTGTAATCAGGGCTGTCAGTCCAGGTCTGCCTTTGAGAGACATGTTAGAGATCAAACGTGGGGAGACTGCCCTGAACTTTGTATTCCGTGCAATTGAGCTTAAAGAGAAGCTGTTATGGAAAGCAGCAAATGAGGATACTGAAGAACAGTACAGCAGAGCCGTCATTCAGTGCAAGTTTCTCCGCTTGATAGAAACTGGACTGTTGAGTGATTCTGTGAAGTTCCAAATCCTGCCCTACCTCAGTGATGTGAGCATAACAGATGAAGAACTTATACAGAAAGTGGATGAAGTGGCAAAAATTGAAAGTGAGAGACAAGAGAAACGGAAAAGGTCCACTGCTGGTAAAACTCTCAAAGTGCTGGAGCTCCAATCAGACTCTCAGTTAAAATCCACAGCTGCCCAGAGCCCCTCTAAACCTAAGGAGTCCAACTCAACAATGGCAATCAAAACAGTAAAGGGGAACGAGATTAAGCCTGAGAGCATGAATGCGCTGCAGATGTTGGAAGAGCTCCACAAAGAAATTAAGAAAATGTTTCTGGCTGTAATGGAAGCAAACCCCCGTCCCCCTGAACAAAAGCTCCGAGTAATAGGCTGCAAGAAATGCAGGGATGAGGGAACAGGTGAGAAATGTTTGCAGTTTTAAATGTGGGCAGGAGGGCCACTTCTCCCGTGGATGCAGAACTATGCCGGGAAACGGGCAGGGACTACTGAGGTGGGGCCAGCAGTAGTCCAAGGCCGAACACCCCAAAATGAGCAGTCACCACCAAGCACAGTCATGCAACCAACAACAGCCCTTGAAGAAAGAGCAGCTGGCGCCTCATCAGCTGTAAGTGTGGTTAACTATATACCCCCTCGACACCGGCCACAGTTGGTAAGCCTTGTAGGAAGCAGGTGTATAGTGGACTGTGTTATGGACAATTGCCCAGTTAGAGCCCTGTGGGACACAGGAGCGCAGTCCAGCATAGTGAATGACCCCTGGCGACTGAACCACCTCCCCCACACCGTTGTCAGACCCATCTCAGAGTTGTTGGAGGATGAGACACTGACAGTCTTTGCTGCTAATGACACGCCCATTCCATATATCGGCTGGATTGAAGTCAGTTTCAGACTAGGCAGTGACCCCACCACGATAAATGATTTACAAGTGCCAATACTAGTGTCGAGCGACCCAGCAGTTGCCAGTGACCCCATCATCGGCTACAACATCATTGAGGCCTTCATTAACAGAAACGAGGGAAAGACTAAAGGTGGAAAAAAACAGTTGGCACACAAAGTGAGTAAAGCCTTCGCAATAATAGTGAAAACTGCTCATTGTGTGGTCAAGTTGATGCAGAGTGGTGATTGAGACTGGTGTAGTTCGTACTGGCAGAAAAAGAGTGCCCGTACCAGCTAACCAAGTCACCACTGTCTACATAAGAGCACATGTGAGTTCACGAGCACAAGGCCAACACATGATCTTTTCACCTGACATGCTTAATCCTCCACCAGAAGGCGTGATCTACAATGATGTACTGGTGCAGATCCCAGAAAGGAGAATGCCATACATACCCATCTCTGTGACCAACACTACTGATCGCACCATCTGTCTGGACCGTCATAGAGTGATTGGACACCTGGAACCCGTCAAGACCGTATACACAACACCTGTGCAAATGAAAGAAAATGAGACAACAGCTGAAACAAAAGACGGAACAGAGACAAATTCCAGCGAAGCAAGTAGCACACCACAGTCAGATAATAAGCAGACAAGAAGACCAACCTCATGGGACCTGCCTGTGGATCTCTGCCATCTCTCAGAGGGACAACAGGAGGCTGTAAGGAGAGTGTTGCGGGAGGAATGTGAGGCCTTTGCCTATGACATTGATGATGTGGGCTGTATACCTTCTTTCAAGATGCACATCACCCTCCATTATACCAGCCCAGTGCAAAAGACCTACATGTCCGTCCCAAAGCCTCTTCACAATGAAGTTAAGGAGTACCTGCAGGTCTATTGAGAAGAGGGTGGATCACACCTTCCCGATCCCCTTATTCGTCACCTGTGATGTGCGTCCGCAAGAAGGACGGTAGTCTCCATCTCTGTGTTGACTTCAGGGAACTCAACCGTCAGTCAGTCCCCGACCGCCATCCGATACCGAGGATTCAGGATATGTTGGATGCTCTGGGTGGGAGCTCATGGTTCTCGGTCTTAGACCAGGGCAAAGCGTACCACCACGGTTAGCTGGATGAGGAGAGCCGGCCTCTCACAGCATTCATCACACCCTGGGGGCTCTACGAATGGGTGCGTATACCCTTTGGCTTGAGTTCGGCACCCGCAGAGTTTTAGATGAGCATGGAGTACTGTTTGGCTGACCTGAGAGATACGATTTGCCTCCCGTACCTTGATGACAACCTGGTACACAGTCACAGCTTTGAGGAGCACTTGGAGCATATCCGTGTTATCCTTCAACGCTATAAGGATCATGGTGTGAAGTTGACCACAAAGAAATGTGAGCTGTTTAAATCGAGTGTGAGGTTTATTGGCAAGTTGGTGACAGGAGAGGGTTACACAATGGACCCTGCAGAGATGGGAAAAGGGAGGGACTGAGGGGTTCACAGAAACCTCATGCTGCCCTGTGACTTCTTACCCCCTGACCAGCCACCCGCAGAGACTGTCCAGCCACAGAAAAACTCCCTGGGCTCATCAAAGGAAAGAACCAAACCTCGACGTCAGCAACGACAGCAGCCAGAACAGAGTGACACTTCCGGCGATGAATACAGCGGCACCTACAATTGACATCTCAGACCTGGCAGAGGGGGACGGCAGAGACGGACTTCACTGAATCCTCTGGCAGAGCCTTTCCAGCCTCAGCAGAGTCCTCAGCATCATGAAGAGGATGTGCCACTACAATGCGAAAAGGATGTGCCACTACAAAGTGAAGAGGATGTGCCACTACAAAGCGAAGAGGATGTGCCACTACAATATCAGAGACCTGAGTTGAACCCTAAAATGTCCGAGTATGGTGGATCAGGGGTAGACCCTCTGATCCCCACACAAGGAGACAGACAGACGGTAAGACAGTGACCCCCGAGACTGAGACATCAGCCTGTTGTACTGAGTTATGATACACTGGGTCAACCGTCCTTGGTACAAAGAAACTGTAAGGTAACAGAAACTCAGGTAACACAGACTAAGGTCTATTGGAGGCCTTGGATGGTCGAGGTGTTTTAAGCAAATGCTTTAGTTGTTCCCGGAAATGTCAGGAGACATTTAATTTTGTTGGGGAGAGTGTAGCGCTGAGTATTTAAAAAAGACAGATAAAAAAAATGCCCCTTCAAATTTTGGAGACAATAGACTAAGGTCTATTGGAGGCCTTGGATGGCCGAGGTGTTTTAAGCAAATGCTTTAGTTGTTCCCGGGAATGTCAGGAGACATTTAATTTTGTGGGGGAGAGTGTAGCCCTGAGTATTAAAAAAAGACATAAAAAAAAAATGCCCCTTCAAATTTTGAAGTCTGTAATGACTGTTGTCTGGGAACAATTAAAATTATTTTGACATTAACTTGCATTACTGGATTGCACGGTGTTCTGCGTAAAATTGTTCTTGTGAAACTCAGGTTCGCCAGCAGGGGGCACCCAAGCTTTACACTACGCATCAGTAGCTGACTAACAGAACAGAAGTAGCATTCAGTATGTGATGAGTTTCAGTGTACACGCAACGAAAAGTGCTCCTTGTTTAACTTGCGTTTTTCATGTTGTTTTAACAGGTAAGCTGACAATAATCATTACTGTAGTAATGCCCAACAGTACTCTGTTCTTATAGAGTCGTAGTTCGCACCTGAGATATTAAGAAATGTTAACTTTAACCGTGATTAAGAGTGTCGTACATAAAATGGCAGACGAGAGTGTTCCAAGAAAGACCAGTAACTTTCAGCACGAGCAAAGTGAGAAGTAAATGTCTAAAAATACATATAGTTGAGATAAGAATGCAAAACGAGGAATGATGATGAATTAAATAGATGTGTACGAACATTGATTAGTCGTGTGTAGTGACATACAGCCTGAGTCAAAAAAACACGTCTATGATAACACATTAACATGATAAAGCTTCATTTAGCGTAACTCTGTCAGCCATTACATTTTAAAAGCACATTCAGTATGTACTGTTAATAAGAATTCCAGTCAGATTCAGTGGTAAAATGCTTTTATTAATCATTTTGTCAGATTGTTATGGAAAACACAGTAACTGGTGTTTGGTTAAAATCTAGTTCATGAAATAAAGACAGTTAATTAGCATATTTCATAGAAGATTAAAAGCTGTGAATAAAAACAATTAAAACGGTGATTAAAAAGGGTGTTAATACGGCTTCATACCGTTACCAACGCTGGAGTAATGTGGATATATACTAAATAGTTATTTTCATAGTTATGTTTGAGTTTATACATTAATTGTGCTAATTTTAAAGGAGTTTGTGATACTTTAGTGATGTTATTCATCATACCTTTCCTTTATACCTTGTGAGAGTGAGCACTGTTACAATGTTTGTGGATTTAGAGCAGGTATTGCTGGATGATTTGCACTATCAGACATGTTATTGTTTACAATACTCTGTTAAGTGAAAGTGAAAAAGTGACGTGACGTTTGGCCAAGTATGGTCACCCATACTCGGAATTAGTGCTCTGCATTTATCCCATCCAAAGTGCACACACACAGCAGTGAACACACACACACACCGTGAACACACACCCGGAGCAGTGGGCAGCCATTTTTGCTGCGGCGCCCGGGGAGCAGTTGGGGGTAGCTGACTAACAGAACAGAAGTAGCATTCAGTATGTGATGAGTGTCAGTGTACACGCAACGAAAAGCGCTCCTTGTTTAACTTGTGTTTTTCATGTTGTTTTAACAGAAATAAATGTGTTGCCCCAAGAACGGACATCGCATCCTTCTTAAAAGTGTAACACAGATGTTATCGCAGAACCCGCCCCAGCAGACTGCGAGACAAGTTCTTTCCACAGGCAATCGGACTGTACTGAACTCGTACCAGTAACACCACAGACACACCCTACCAGCCTCCTATGCACTGCACTCTATCAGTTACACTGTCTGGACTCTTACTCAATATTATTCTGGACCCTGACATTCTGTTTGCACTAATTCATACCGTGCTGCACTGCAAAGGTATATGTATACGGTGATTATTGTGTTTATTATTGTTTTCATTTCGTGCTCTCTGTATAGTATAATATTGCACCATATATTATTTTCTACCTGTATTGAGCCCTTATGTATACTGTGTATATTTTTAATACTGTATATGTGTTGCAAATATATTCAATACTTGTCATCCATACTGTCATGCTGCAAAGTTTGCACGAAAAGCATTTCACCACCTGTACACTTGCGTTCATGGTACTGTGATAATAAAGTGATTTGATTTGAATTGGTTACATGTCTTTTGTTCATCAGTTGTACTGTTGTGCTGGATAACAATTGCAAATTGTTTATGACAATTTATGACACAGTTTACTAATGCTGCTCAAATGTGCCATTAATGTACTGACACAAAATTAATAGTGTATTTTATACAAATATAACTGATGTAAATGACAAAAACAAAGTTTAAGGCTGATGTCTCTATTCATATTCACTGAAGCAAAGCAGCAGATGTTATAAATAAAAACCGTTAACAATGTTATTGAATAGAGTATAATAAAACCGTTATTGCATGACATGGGCCTATTATTACACAGACAAAACAGTTGAGATGGCGTTTATGCTTTTTTTTTCTATTTTACACATTAGCAGTAAATCAAGACTTCGCAAGTTCTCTTGTAAAATAATAATAAAAAAAAACAATATGGGATAAACTGTGTACAGAAAGTGAGAAAATAACTCTCAACATTAAGCTACTAAAAAGGTCAGTTTAATCTCGCAACATGGGCCTATTATTACACAGACAAAACAGTTGAGATGCGTTTATGCATTTTTTTTTCTATTTTACACATTAGCAGTAAATCAAGACTTCGCAAGTTCTCTTGTAAAATAATAATAAAAAAAAACAATATGGGATAAACTGTGTACAGAAAGTGAGAAAATAACTCTCAACATTAAGCTACTAAAAAGGTCAGTTTAATCTCGCAAAACCTCCCGTTAATAAAAAAATCTGACTACACTGCACAATTAATCTCTTACACTGCTTCCAATCTTTCCTTGATTCCGGCAGGCTCTTTATCAGTTGGAGCAAACAGCGGGCTTTTAAGCCACCAGTTTAGTTTGCTCATTCTCCTCGTTGGTCCCCCTAGGGGACTCTTCTGCCCCTGCCAGGGTTAGAGGCATATTTAAAATATTAAAATATCTAAATTTGATTTTACGATCATTTCTCAAAGTGCGTACATGTGATTCATAGAACGAATGTACGCACAGAAAACGTGCTTACGCCTCTCTTTTAGATGTGGAATCTATAAATTGCAATGATTGTGTGCAGCTGAACAGTTTCAGATCTCCACCCTGTAAACAATGTCTAATTAATGTCCTTGACTCATAAAAGAGCACCTGACAATGTCCAAATCTTTTACAAGCGGCAAGAATGGCTTATATTACCAAAACTCGGGCAAACAAAAGTGCGTACGTCTGCTCAGACCCTGACGTGGCGCTAAGCACTTTTCCACGTCAAAGACCGTTTTTATAAATATGAACATTGGTGTGGATTTTTGCGTACGCACACTCTATGATCTAATCTGTGCGTGCGCACATTTTATAAATGAGGCCCCAGGAATTGCAAGGCTTCAGTTGAAAATATATTATTTTCTTCCCTTTAAATAACAAATTAGCAAAAAATGGTTAAGACCAATATTTTACATTATTACCTCTAAAACTATATCTCCTGTTATCATTGCTCGCTTCTGTTGTGAATAAATGCAAGACAAACTAAAACTGTTAATAGCAATTATACTTTTAGAAATCGTTTTT
>NW_015542591.1:14111-16053 GCF_001515605.1 Sinocyclocheilus anshuiensis
GCAGTAAACGGTTGAGAGCAGATGTGCCACACAAGACTTTGGAAGGGCTGGTTCCGGCCATTGGATTTTATATTGTGAAGAGCTGATTGAGAAGGACTAAGTAATCTGAGAAATCCTGCAAGACAGGAGAAAAGATAATTTATCACATGATGAACAATTAAAACATTGACAACAAATGGCAGAAAACAACATAACTGCAGCATGTATAACAGTATACATAACTTTATCGTTTGTTGGTGTGGATGCTAAAATAGTTATTACAGTTATTGTTCTTGTTGTAAACACCTTTAAGTGATCTGATTTGGCCAAATTAATTAAAGACCTGATGTGTCATATGACAAGTTAAACTAGCATTTCCAGACTTGCTTTTTAGACAGATGTGTTCAATAAAAATCAACATGGAAAGAAAGGCAGACTCTGAGGTGTGGACAGATATCATGTACTGTTAGAACGGGAAAAAAACGGTGCCAATTTGTAAAGGCTAATAAATAATACAATGGACTCAATATAAACTTTATGATACAAACACTCTGACTACTTACAATGGGCACAATCTGCATGCGAGTTGAGGCAATGGTCAAGGACAGCAGGAGTAAAAGCCGTAGAATCTTTTGCACGAATACACTTGTACAATATCATATGAATTTGCTGAAATTGTATGAATTATTACTACTTTGAACACAGGGTTTGTACTGATGGGGTCGTGGGGGATGTAAAAAAGTTTAAGAAACATCAAATGCGATGCAAAATGTAACTACAGTAAAGTTCAGTCAAGGTGCTCAGACCAACACAGACGTACCACTGGAAATGTTTGCCTTTGCAGCTTTTGGTCTTCTCTGTAAACACACAAGATGGTTAAATTCATCCCGCTCCACAAACAAGACGGGTTTGACAAGAGTTTGACAGGCCTTCCCTTTGGTTTTCCTTTTCAGCTGAAAAAAAATAAATGTTGTTGTTGTTTTAATACATACACTACTGCTCAAAAGTTTGGGATCAGCCATTGCTTAAATCTAAAGTGTCACATGATCCTTCAGAAATCATTCTAATATGCTGATTTATTATCAGTGTTGTGCTGCTTAATATTTTTTTGGAACCTGTGATACTTTGTTTCAGGATTCTTTGATGAATAAAAAGTTAAAAAGAACAACATTTATTTAAAATAGAAATCTTTTCTAACAATATTTACATTTACATTACATTTACATTTTGTCATTTAGCAGACGCTTTTATCCAAAGCGACTTACAAATGAGGACAATAGAAGCAATCAAAACTAACAAAAGAGCAACGATATATAAGTGCAAAAGTCTCGGTTAGCCTAACGCAGAACACGTAGCAAGGTGTGTATATATATATATATCACACACACACACACACACACACACAAAGAAAAACAAGTAAATAAAATAGAAAATTAGAAAGCTTGTGTTTTTTTAAAATAAAAAAGAAGATAAAAAGATAAATTACAATTACAATTTATCAGCTCGAGCTGGAGGCCGTGGAGAAGCAGATCCGCGACCTGGTGGAGAGGCAGACCCAGCTGAGAGAGCGGAGACCTGCACTGCTAACTCTCCCACCACCTCTACTCCGTGTGTTTCTTTGCACAGGCCCGGTGCACCCAGGATGCAATCTTCCCAGATGTCCTTCACTCCGGCGCCGGGACACCACGGACCCTGGGTACACCCGCAGCAGAAGACGCGAGCCAGGCCCCGGGTGACGAACTCTCCCCCTCCGCCGCCTCCGGTCTTCGAGATCTCCACCCGGAACTGCTTCACTCCCCTCCGCGAGACGGCACGCGACGCTGTGATCGTCGGAGACTCCATCGTCCGGCACGTCCGTGCTACGTTAGCTGAAGGTAAAGTGCACACTCACTGTTTCCCTGGTGCTCGTGTTCTCGATGTTTCTGCGCAGATACCCGCGATCCTGAAGGGCGACGAGAGCACC
>NW_015542591.1:17412-18091 GCF_001515605.1 Sinocyclocheilus anshuiensis
GCAGTTTCCAAAAAAATATTTGGCAGCACAACTGTTGCCAACATTGATAATTCTAATAATAAATCAGCATATTATAATGATTTCTGAAGGATCATGTGACACTTTAGTCTGGAGTAATGGCTAATGGAAATTCAGCCTTGCATTACAGAAATAAATTATATTTTAATTTATATTCAAATAGAAACCATTATTTTATATTGTAATAACATTTTGCAAGATTACTGTTTTTTTTTCTGTATTTTTTGATCAAATAAATGCAGCCTTGATGAGCATGAGAAACTTAAAAAAAAAAAAAAACTTACTGGTCCCAAACTTCTGAATGACAGTGTATACACAGTATAACTGTTCATAGTTGTGGTAGATGGGCTGAAAGCAAACCTTAGAACTACCAAACCAGAAGCAAAGCAACTTGAAATAACAGTGATGAATAAATGCAGCTGGACGACTGGGCGAGCTGTAGGTCTGAGGATCACTGCACTGCACAGCAAACAGCATCTTTAAAGATGGCTAAGGACTCAGCTGCTCGGATTGAGTTGGGCAATATACGCACTGCAGTTCAAAAGTTTGGGGTCAGTAAATTTTTATTCTTTCTTTTATTGAAAGAAAACTTTTATTCAGCAAGGATGTGTTAAATTGATAAAAAGTGATAGCAAAGATTTATATTGTTAGAAAAGATTAA
>NW_015542591.1:18509-20966 GCF_001515605.1 Sinocyclocheilus anshuiensis
CCTTGCTAAATAAAAGTATTAATTTCTAAAATTTCTTTCCCAAATTCTGATCTTTGGATCTTTCCATTCATCAAAGAATCCTGAAAAAATTGTACTCAACTGCTTTAAATTTTGATAATAATAATAATAAATGTTGAACAGCAAATCAGCATATCAGAATGATTTCTGAAGGATCATGTGACACTGAAGACTGGAGTAACGATGCTGAAAATTTAGCTTTGATCACAGGAATAAATTACATTTTACAATATATTCAAATAGAAAGCTGTTATTTTAAATAGTAAAAGTATTTCACAATATTACTGCTTTTGCTGTATTTTGGATCAAATAAATGCAGGCTTGGTGAGCAGAAGAGAATTCTTTAAAAAACATTAAAAATCTTGCTGTTCAAAACTTTAGACTGGTAGTGTATATTAAGCAGCAAAACTATTTTCAACATTAATAATATAAGAGATGTTTCTTGAGCTACAAATCAGCATACTAGAATTATTTCTGAAGGATCATGTTACATTGAGGTTGGAGTAATGATGCTGAAAATTCAGCATTGCCATCACAGAAAAATTTAAATTGCATTTCAAAATATATTAAAATATAAATGAGTTATTTACAATTGTAATAATATTTCACAATATTACTGTTTTTACTGTATTTTCCAAAAATAAAAATAAAAATGCAGCCTTGTTAAGCATAAGAGACTTAAAAAACATTACAAGTCTTACTGATCCCAAACTTTTGAGCAGTAGTGCACATGTTGAGACAGTATGTTAGAAATGATCTGTGAACAAAATATTTGAAAGTAAGGACTATAAGGAAGGTTATTAACACATAAATTAAGGATACATTAATTAAATTAAATCAGTTATAACTAAATGTCTTCAACATTACCTGTGAATTGTTGAACCTTTGAAGGACTTCAGCTTCCCTGGCAACTTCTTCAAGTTCAGCACTGAGCTTCGAGTTCAAGTTCCCTGTTAATACTAGCAGCTTTCTGGCATAAATGATCAACATTTCATTCTGAGCTTTGAAAATATGCCATGATGAACAAGAGAAAGGAAGAAATACAAATGTGTGTAACTGAATTATGAATTACAGTTCAGAAAAATAGGCAAGGAAAATCGTGAGAGAGAGAGAGAGTGAGAGAGAGTAATGGCTTCATAATGTCACGAATCCAGTCTATGAATTTCCGTTCATTCACCACCAGAGGTCACGCGCTCGCTACATTGACTCTCACACCACACAGACTGTTACATGTCACTCCGGACTACAGTTCCCATCATCCATTGCACTGATTACACACACACAGCTGAATGCACTGATTACACACACACAGCTGAATCCAATCAGACATGCTTTATAAGCCCTGGACTTCCTCATTCAGATCGCTGAGTATTGTTTAGTGTATATCACTCACCTAGCGATAGCTATTCTACGGAGCCATTTCTAGTTTTCATTGTTCAGTCTTAGTCTTGCCTTGCCTGTTTTCTCGTGTTCTGATTCCTGCCAAATCAAGTCAAGTCACAACTGATCGTCATGAGTCAAGCCAAGTCACAACTGATCATCATAAGTCAAGTCAAGTCACAGTTGATTGTCATGAGTCAAGTCGAGTCACAACTGATCTTCATGAGTCAAGTCAAGTCACAGTTGATCGTCATGAGTCAAGTCTAGTCACAGCTGATCTTCATGAGTCAAGTCAAATCACGGTTGATCGTCATGAGGCAAGTCTAGTCACAGCTGATCTTCATGAGGCAAGTCAAGTCACAGTTGATCGTCATGAGTAGTCAAGTCAAGTCACAACTGATCGTCATGAGTCAAGTCAAGTCACAACTGATCGTCATGAGTCAAGTCAAGTCACAACTGATCGTCATGAGTCAAGTCAAGTCACAACTGATCGTCATGAGTCAAGTCAAGTCACAACTGATCGTCATGAGTCAAGTCAAGTCACAACTGATCGTCATGAGTCAAGTCAAGTCTTAACTGATCGTCATGAGTCGAGTCAAGTCAAGTCTCAACTGATCGTCATGAGTCAAGTCAAGTCTCAGCTGATCTGCCAGAGCCTCGTCACGTCACAGCTGATTTGCCAGAGTCACGTCACGTCACAGCTGATCGTCGAGAGTCACGTCACATCTCAGCTATTCGTCCAGAGTCACGTCACCCTTCGGTATCCCAGTCTGGTATCCAGTTTGAGGGATGCACCGCTGGTGTCTGCGCGCGCAGCTGGTATCCCCAAACCCACTCACTCTATCCCTTCTGTTCCTGAACTAATTCCCCTGTCTGAAGCGCTTCCTATGATGGGAATTGCTTTTTGGTGTGTTTGGGCTGCATACACTACCACAGAACTTCCAGAGATGGCGGTGCTCGCTCCAGGTCCTCCAGAGGTGGCGGCTGAGGCTGCAGAACCTCCCGAGGCGGTGGCGGTTGCTTTGGCTCCTGGTATGGTGGTGGTGCCCAGCTGCTCAC
>NW_015542591.1:21563-23543 GCF_001515605.1 Sinocyclocheilus anshuiensis
CTCCTGAGGTGGCGGCGTCCACTATGGTGTCTCCAGAGGTGGTGGCACCCAGAAATACACTTTCAGCCTATCATGTCACGGTCGAAGGAACCATTGCTGAACTTTGTACCTGTCCTGTTAAGAAGAACACTAATGAACTTTCCCTGTTTCCAGATGGTACGGCTGTAGAACCTCCAGAGGTGGCGGCATCCGCTGCAGAACCTCCAGAGGTGTCAGTGGTACTCACTTATGAACTCTCGTCCTGTTCTGTTCCAGCCAAGGAGGCCATTAATAAAATTCGGTCTGCTCATGTCACGGCCTATGAACTATTGTCCTGTCCTGCACTGGTCAAGGAGACCATTTCTGAATCCTCAGTCATGCCTGTCATGGTTACTGAACTCTCGTCCTTTGTCAACCTGGCCGCAGAGGCCGTTGATGAACTTTCGCCTTGTCCTGAACCGGCCACGAAGGCCATCTGTGAACCATCGTCCTGTCTCAACCCAGCCGCAGAGGCTGTCTGTGAACTTTTGTCCAGCCCTGAATCGGCCACGGAGGCCGCTTATGAACTTTTCTCCTGTCCCGATCCAGCCGAGGAGGCTACCTATGAACTCTCAGTCCTGTCTGTCACAACCAAGGACGTGGTCTGCGAACTTCATAACTGTCCTGTTGCAAATGAACTTGCTATATGCCCAGGTAACCCTGTCACGGCCATGGGGGCCATGAATGAACCTTTTGTCTGCTCCGTTAGCCTTGTCACGACCCCAGAGACTTTAAATGAAGATCCTGTATGCCCTAGTAGCCTTGTCACAGCCAAAAAGGTCACCTGTGAACTCTTAGCCCTGCCTGTCATGAACCCTGAAACAATAAATGAACTCTATACTTGCCCCATTACTTCTGTCTCTGCCAGAGAGACCACTAATGAACTATCTGTCTGTCCGGTTCCAACCAAGGAGTCAGAGTTTACCTGTTCAGTTGTCACTAATACTCTTGATTTTGAACTCTGTCTGTTCTGTTTCAACTAATGAGTCTGACTGTGAATTGTCTGCCAGTTTAGTCTTCCTCACTGAAATGTCTACCAGTCCAGTATCAGTTGATGCACCTGGTTATGAACAATCTATCTGTACGAATGTAGACTTTGAATCTGACTTTGAACTGTCTGCTGATCTGGTTTCTGTTAATGCCAAGTCTAATTTCGAACCATCTGTCGTTCCCATGTTAATTAATGAGCCTGAGTATGATTTATCTTCCCATCCAGTTTCAGTCAGTGAGCCTGCTTATGTACTGTCTGCCCATCCAGTTTCAGTCAGTGAGCTTGCCTATGTACTGTCTGCCCATCCAGTTTCAGTCAGTGAGTCTGCTTATGAACTGTTTGCCTCTCCAATTTCTGTCAATGAGCCAGATTTTGAGCTGTCTGCCCGTTCAATGGTCACCAGGGGGACTATTGATAAACTTCTTGTGTTCCCTGCCTCGGTCCCTGAGACTGTAAATGCACTGTCTGTCTCCGCCCTCCTGGATTATGAGTTAGGAGTGTCTGGAAGCCGCTCCTTGGGGGGGGTGGCATGTCACGGATCCAGTCTATGAACTTCCGTTCACTCACCACCAGAGGTCACGCGCTCACTACATTGACTCTCACACTACACAGACTGTTGCACTATACCCTGGACTACATTTCCCATCATCCATTGCACTGATTGCACACAGCTGTAACCAATCACACACTCACCTGAAAGCTATAACACACACTATAAAACACCCACTCAGATCCTGCTCAAGTCGCCGAGTATTGTTCTGCCTTTATTACTCTCCTAGTGACAGCTGCTTTGCGGAGCCATTCCAAGTTTTCTGAGTGAAAGTCTAGTTTATTCCTGTTTATTGCCTTTCCTGTTTATTCCTGCTTATTGCCTGTTTTAGCCATTCGTGTCTGTATTATCTCTGCCTGCCCTGAAGTATATCGCCTGTCTTGGATTACCCCTCTCGTCTCGCCCTGTTCGGATACTGTTC
>NW_015542591.1:24115-61835 GCF_001515605.1 Sinocyclocheilus anshuiensis
TCCCCCTGTTCCGCCTCCGCTCCACCGCCCTCCTGGATTATGAGTTAGGAGTGTCTGGAAGCCGCTCCTTGGGGGGGGTGGCATGTCACGAATCCAGTCTATGAACTTCCGTTCACTCACCACCAGAGGTCACGCGCTCACTACATTGACTCTCACACCACACAGACTGTTACATGTCACTCCGGACTACAGTTCCCATCATCCATTGCACTGATTTCACACACACAGCTGAATGCACTGATTACACACACACAGCTGAATCCAATCAGACATGCTTTATAAGCCCTGGACTTCCTCATTCAGATCGCCGAGTATTGTTTAGCGCCTATCACTCACCTAGCGATAGCTACTCTACGGAGCCATTTCTAGTTTTCATTGTTTAGTCTTAGTCTTGCCTTGCCTGTTTTCTCGTGTTCTGATTCCTGCCAGTGTTTCTCAGATTGCCCTTTTGTCTCGCCGTTCGGACTCTGTTTGCTCCTGCCTGGACTATTGCTCGTGTTATTGGATTTCCCCTCTTGTCAAGCCCTCTAGATAACGTTTGCTGCCGACTGACTCACGCCCATTTTGGATTACTCTTCATCTTGCCCTCATATACCTGTTTGCCATTGTCTGAACCTTGCCTGTTTTATGACCATGCCTTTAAATAAAAGCTTTGCAGATGGATCCGCACGTCTCTCGTCTCGTTCGCTCCGTAATACATAAAGAGCTGCTGGACACTAAATGTTGTTGTAGGAGATGGAGATGAATGTGATCTGAAGAAACTGCAAGACAGAAAAAAACATTGAATTGCAATTACATTACAAAAAGGTATTAAAGGCATGACAAGTGATGTTTACTGTGCTTTAACTACAAATACCACTGTAAAACTATGTTACTGTGGTACAACCATGACAAGTGATGTGGTTACTGTGCTTTAACTACAAATACCACAGTAAAACTATGTTACTGTGGTAAAACCATGACAAGTGTTGTTACTGTGCTTTAACTACAAACACCACATACTACGTTAATGTAGTAAAATCATGGTAATTGTGTTACTGTGCTTTAACTACAAAGAGTACACAATAAACACAGTAATTATAGTAAAAGTATGGTAAGTGTTGTGGTTACTGTGCTTTACAAATTGTGTGCAGTAAAAAACTGTTACTGTGGTAAAAGCATGGTAAGTGTTGTGGTTATTGTAGTAAAACTATGGTAAGAATTGTGGTTACTGTGCTTTAACTACAAATACCACAGTAAAACAGCTACTATGGTAAAAATATGGTAAGTGTTGTGGTCACTGGGCATTTACTAACAGGATCGAGCTACATCACTGTGGTAAAATCACATTCGTTCAGTGGGATTCGCAACAGATTTGTAAAGAAAACTTCACACTGCACTTATTTTCACATTAATTGCAGACAATCAGAACAGCACCTTAAAAAACAAACCATAAAATAAAATAGTTTACACACCTGGACAACGATGTTCAGTGAATTGTTCGGTCACTCCTCCTTTTTTGACTGGTAATGATGGTAACGACAGTCAAAGGTTATTTGATGACGACACACCCGATAAATGAGACTGTCACTATTTATAAGGCCGCTAGAGGGCGCTTGATTTTAAAACCTAACAATAGGTCGTAATACGCTGCTTGCACAAACGACGTATGGGGTCGTTTTTAGGAGGAGGACAGTCTTGGTTAACAAGCACTAAAGGGTTTCCATCTGTATTATTTTGGAACAAGCCCCTTTAGTGTAAAGCACTGACTACCAATAGTTAAAAGGTAGAATAAGGAGACTCATTGTCATTAAGTTGAATAATGGTGACTCAGTAAGGATGGAATATGCTATGTGTTCTGTTAACTGTTTCGCAAAATGGTTCTGAATTGATTTTAAATGTCAACGTAATATGACATGAAGAAGAAGAAAAAACTTTCTCTTGATACAGTTTATCTGAGTAGTATTAAGTATAATGGCATGTTTTCAGTGACACAGCTACATTCTGCATAAATCTCCTACAGGAGAGGAATGCAGTGTATGAGACTGATGTTACACTCTTTGAGCATGATCTAAACCTATACTTGTATTGTATTAATCATTCCCATAAAAAAGCTGCTGTTACTCAAGCAGTTCTCCTGTTCTCCTTTTCTAACTCACTGCACAAACCCAAAGTATAACAGTTGCTGTGGTTTGCTGGCTACCTGCTAGGTTAGACTCTTACTGATTCACTGGCTGCTAGCCAAAGTCAAATTAACCCCAAGTCTCTATGACATTCGATCCAGAGATATTATGTCACAAATTCAGAGAATAATTGTCCTCAAGAAAGGTGATTTGGGATCCAATGTTGACTGAATCTATGCATTTCACCTCTCAATTTGCTTGCGATATTCCTCATTTGATGCTTTATTTATTGCTTTAGATAAAACTGTCTTCTGAATGGATAAATGCAAATGTACACTAAATTTTCATATTTTTTTCCTTTTTCTTTGTAAAGTATATATTTTTTCACCTTTTGCTTGTTTGTTTTTTTGTAATACCAAATGTATTTCATTGTATTTCATGTAGTTCAAATAACTGTTTAATAAACCGTTTTATTTATTTCTTTGTTTGTTTGTTTGCCTAAATGGCTTGACTGATTATTCAAGTACCTTACTCATTATAAATTACTTGCACTAATGGAGATTAACATTTTAAATTTGAATATTATAAATCACTATACATGTTTAAAAGGTAATGTCCATGGCAAAACATTTTCTGTCACCTACTAACAGAAGAACATTTTGTCTATACTCTAAGAAAACATGAAAAGAGACAGAAAGAAAGAGATTACAGAAGGACAATAAACAAACCACTCAGTGCTGGTTAAACTGCTTTCAATAATCAATCCCATCTTGATGTTTACAAATCAAAGTCAATGGTCAACATGCAGAGGACATTCTGATTAGCTTTGATTTCTCCTGCTGTCCACATCTGAGTTTACTTCTGTTGTTTGACACTTGTAACTTGCAATAATCTAGGAACTAATGGCCACATCAAGGGACCAATGATCCATATCCCAAGTCACATCTTTTAAGGGTCCATACTGTAAGGCAAGGTAATTTATTTTTAAAGCACAATAAAAAACAACAAGTTGACCAATTTGCTGTACAGATTCTAAAACATAAATAAACACACAATACATACACATCTGTTATACAGCATGGACATCAAACCATTCAACATAAAAAAACAACAAGGTTCCAACAACAAATCACTGCAGAAAAGCCTGGGAGAAGAGACGAGTCTTTAAAGGATACTTAAATTACAGCAATGTTGAGGCAGTTCTTATGTACAAAGGCAAACTGTTCCAAAGCTTCGAGGCTTCAGTTTACATCTCAACCTAGGAACAATCAGGAATTTCTGGTCAGAGGACCTGAATGATCTTGATGTTGAGTAAAGTTGTAACAAATTAGAGAGATAAGATGGTGCAAGGCCTTTTAAAGATTTAAAAACAAACAGCTACATTTTAAAATCAATCCTATAATGTAACCAATGTAAAGATGACAAAATCAGCGTTATATGGTCCCGTTTCCGAGAACCTGTCAACAATCTAGCAGTGGCATTCTGGAAAATCTGTAATCGTGACAGCGTGGACCAGAGTATGTGAATGGAGTGGAGCGGTGACAATTGTAGTTACTTCAGAAACAGAAAGAATATGCTGTAAGTTTTCCGTTTTTAAGCTGATAAATCACAGGACAGCATTGACAATAATTTTCAGCACTCTTGAATGTTTCTGTGTGTGCGATCTGCACGTTATGTGTGAGCTTGTGTGCTGTGTGCATGTGCAGCAATGTAGCAGCACATTAGTTTACAGCGGAGATTAACTACCTGTACAATAAACTGTTTAAAACGTGATTTCACCCAATCAATATTGAGTATCCACATGCAGGTGTGACGACCCTGAGTGTTCTCCTTACCTGTTGGTGGCAGATTGTGGGAGTTTTGTGTTACTCCCCCATGTTAATTAATCAATTAATGATAAGTAGGGGTGTAGACTATATAGGGACTTCAGATTGTTCATTGAGGTTAGCACTCCTGGAGGGATAGTTCTCCCAGGAGCAGCTCTTGACCCAAATGTGACATCGCTCTGATTTATATGATCATTTATTACGTTTTTTTTGTATCATGTAGCTTTAGGATTTTGTTACTGTTATTTTGTTGTTATTTCTTTTGTTTTTCTATTTTTCCCTAGACTTATGTTTTCTGTTTTGGGCTTATTGTTATATTTGTTAAAGAAAATAAATCAATTTGTATTGATTGAACGGTGGTGTGTGATCCCTCTTTTATGTTGTGGCTTGTAACGAGCTGGCCGTAACACAGGGGCATAGCAGCCATTTTAAAAGTGCCCCATCTGTCAGTGATGTGACTCTCAACGGCCAAACAAATTATGTACATAATGTACAAAGTAAGTACATTCATGTTCACATAATAAATTCTATATAGAATACCAATTGTCGTGTTTTAGAGCACCCTAATGGCAATTATGGGAACATGCCAGGATAGCTTACAGGAAGCAAGACAGCTTACAGGGACCTTTTTTTTGTGATATCAGACTCAAAAACACTAACTCTAACCCTAATTTAAATATAACTGCAGGACTTTGGACTTTGAGACCACTGTGGAGTGGTGCGATCACTACACAACATACAAACTTTTACTCCAAAAGTGCACACATTGGGCCTCATTCATGAAACATTCGTAAATATATGAGTAAATTCTGAGTAATTATGCATAAAACGGACCTTCCAGAAAACTCTCCTCCGGATTCACAAATACTTCGTAAAGGTCAGATTTGATAGTTAAAGCTGCAGTCCGTAAGTTTTGCCTCTTTGTCACCATCTCTGTTTGAAAACCTGCAATCGCAGCTGTTTGCGGAATTATCTTCCTTACGTGGGTTGTGCTCCGGCGCACTCCAGAGCGGATTAATCTAATGTTTTGAGGAGTATGTGTGGCAGTCAGTCACCACACCGGTGTGGATATGATATTGTCATCTGAACAAGTAAGTAACAAGTCTGTTACGTTTGTTCTGACCAACTGAGGAAAAAAGCATTACAATAAATCGTGCTACAATAGTGATTTAATCTAAAGATCGCTTAGCTCATATCACGTCAAACCATGCAAATTATTATTATTGTTATACTTTATTCTCAAATTAGTAATGTTAACAAAATCAGCATTGCGTGACTATGAGTATAGTGTGTATTAGCGTGTAGATTTACATTTTTGTACAGTCTAATCTCTAATTGTCACACTATTCGAATTTCATATTAAGAAATTCTTTTAAACCAAAGAGCAAATTATGATCCCTTCGAACTGGTTGTCTTTAAAATACACATCTTTTGTAATCCCAGGCTATCTGTAATCAGAAGCACATTTAAAACGGCAATATAATTTAATTTCATTCATGTGTTTCATAAGCTAAAATAAGATTGGCAGGATTGTGAAGATGGCGCCAGTGCGTTTGGCTTGCCGTTTTCAACCTATCTGGCTGTTTGTTATTGTTCTGTTTTTATCTCTGATTTTTCAACATGTTTCAACTATACTTGTCTATGACAAGCAAACACTTTTTGATATTCGAAATGCAGTCGAAATATCGATTAACGAGGATCTAAGGAAATCGAATGGCAGTTTTCCTCCGCCTTTGTCTACTATTCCGGAAAGCTTACGCCAGCTACCCTGTGCTTTTCCCGGGAGAAAGCGACGTCGGAGACATGGAAAGCGAGGTGGTGTACTTATCAGATGGAAATCGTACCTGCCGTCTTTTGCTGTGCCCCATTCCTACCCCTCTGTTTGCCGATATGAGTTGGTCCGGGATCGCCACTTTTCTTGGCGTTGCCTGGAGCCGTTGTACTGCTGGATTCGGCCTGTTGTACCTGTTTTCCACTCAATTCCCCCTCAGGTACGTTTGTCTCGTTTGCGCAGAGGTGGTGTGGATCTAATGAATCTTCGGCCGCTATATCATGCATCACGGTCGGCTGGTGACTCGACTGTGGTCAGGATGGCTCTGGTGAACTCAAGATCATTAGTAAATAAGTCCTTTATATTGAACGACTTTTTTACTTCACATGGTCTGGACTTTTTATTTCTTACTGAGACTTGGCTTAATGCTGGGGATAGCAGCCCTTTTTCGGAACTTGTGCCACCGGAGTGTACATTTTTTAATTCTCCTCGGACTACTGGTCGAGGTGGAGGACTTGCATCAGTTTTTAAAAGACATTTCGGCTGTCGGAGACTGCCGGCTGATATATACCCCAGTTTTGAACTGCAATTGTTGCAAATTTATTTAATCAATCCTGTGCTATGTGCGCTGGTTTACTGACCTCCCAAATTACATAAGGATTTTATTTTTGAGTTTACTGAATTCTTAGGAGGAATCATGACAAAGTACGACAGACTGCTAATTCTTGGGGATTTTAATATTCATGTTTGTTGTCCTTCAAACTCTCTGGCTAAAGAATTCTTAAATCTTATTGACTCTTTTAATCTTATTCAGTCTGTGACTGGGTCAACACACGAACATGGTCACACCCTAGATCTTGTTCTATCACATGGTTTTACTGTATGCAATATTGAAATTTTGCTGTTTGAAAAAGTCTGTTGTGTTTGAAATTTCTCTACCTTGTTCTGTTGTTAAACCATGTGTGGCTGCCCGCTGTCTCCGTACAGTGAATTCTGAAACTATTAATGATTTTTGCACTGCTTACAATGTTTTTTCTCCTCTAAATTTGGATTGTGTAAACCTATCTTCGCAATTATGTGCTGAAGAGTTACTTTCTCTGTTTAATTATACATGTACCAGTATTTTAGATTCTATTGCACCTTTGAAGGTTAAGCATGCGAAACATAAATCAAAGCCTTGGCTAAATTAATCTACTCATGCCCTCCGACAGATTTGTAGACAAGCGGAGCACAAATGGAAGAAGGATAAGCTTCAAATTTCTTATGAGATTTTTAAAGATTCTCTAGCCAATTATCAGAAGTTTATAAATGGGTAAGGGCAAATTATTTATCTGATGTTATTGAAAAAAATCGGTACAAACCTAGAGTTTTGATTAATATGTTAAATTATGTTATTAATCCTCCTGCTTCTGATTGTTTTGATGCCTATTTACAAACTTGTGAATTTTTTTTTTTTTATATTTTATTGAGAAGATTGAAGATACTAGATAATCTATCCAACTACCGGATTACAATCCATCAGCCCCATCTACATGCTCTGCTGTTTTTAATCAGTTTGAGCCTGTATCTTTTGGGGAGATCGTTGAACATTTGAAGCCTACAGTTTGCCATCAAGATATTATCCCTACTCGCATTTTTAAACAAGCTTTTAGTGTTATTGGTCCGAGTGTCATGGCAATAATAAATTGTTGCTTGGTTTCAGGCTCTGTTCCTGTCTATTTTAAACATGCAGTTGTGCAGCCTCTTATCAAAAAAGCTAATTTGAATCCTACAGTTTGTTCAAAGTTTAGACCGATTTCGAAACTTCCCTTTTTTTCAAAAGTGTTGCAGAAAGTAGTTTTCACTCAATTACAGCCCTTTTTAGAGAAAAATTCAGTACTCAAGGTTTTCCAATCAGGTTTTAGAGCAAAACACTGTACAGAATCGGCACTCTTAAAAGTCTACAATGATATTTTATTAACTGTTGACTCTGGAGCCTCTGCAATCCTAGTTTTATTAGATCTTAGTGCGGCATTTGATACTGTTGACCACACTATCTTGGTTTCTCATCTTGAGCAATATGCAGGAATTCAAGGAGTGGCTCTTCAATGGTTTAAGTTGTATTTATTAAATAGAAGCTTTGCAGTTAATGTTGGTGAATTTTTATCTACCTCAGCTCCTCTCACCTGTGGCGTCCCTCAAGGGTCCATTCTTGCCCCATTACTTTTTTCTTTATATATGCTCCCTTTGGCATCTATTTTTAAGAAGCATAATATCTCATTTCACTGTTATGCAGACGATACGCAGATATATCTACCATTACAACAAAATAACAAGAATGTTCTAACTCCTATTTTAGAATGTTTAAATGATATAAAAGGCTAGATGAATTAAAATTTTTAAAACTAAATGAAAACAAAACAGAGATTATTATTTTTGGGCAGAGTGAGACTGTTAACATCGGCCCTTTGGCCTCGTTTAATAAGATGGTGGTGAAAAATCTGGGTGTTTTATTTGATAAAGATTTCAAATTTGATATGCAAATTAATGGTGTCGTTAAATCCAGCTTTTTCCACTTGAGACTTTTGGCTAAGGTAAAGATATTTCTCTCTTTTAAAGACCTTGAGAAAGTCATCCATGCCTTTATTTTTTCAAGGCTTGAATATTGTAATACCCTTTATATAAGAGTTAGCCAGGAAGCGTTGTCACGTTTGCAGGCAGTCCATAATGCAGCAGCTAGGATGCTGACAGACACTCGAAAACGAGAGCACATCACACCAGTTCTATTTTCCCTTCATTGGCTGCCAGTACGTTTCCAAATAGAATTCAAGCTTTTATTGTTTAAATAAAAAATCATTAAATGGTTTGGCACCTGCTTACCTTGCAGACCTTCTTAAACGACAAACGCCTACTAGATCCCTTAGGTCCTCTGATCAGCTGCTTCTAACTGTTCCTAGGTCTAGATTCAAACTTAGGGGTGATCGGGCCTTTTCGGTAGTTGCACCTAGACTGTAGAATTCTTTACCCCTGTATGTTAGAGCAGCTCCAACTATATTTACATTTAAAATTCGGCTAAAAATTCATTTATTATCTCAGGCTTTTAATTCTACTGGGTATTGAGTGGTGAATTTTTAGTGTTTACTTTGAATTTATCTTTGTATGTTCTTGGTTTTATTTGTTTTTACTTTGTCTGTACAGCACCTTGGGCAACAATAGTTGTATTAATGTGTGCTTTAAAAGTGAAATAAACAGAAACAAACAGAAACACATAATCCTTTCTGGATTACAATCCGCCATCAAAATGATAAATGTAATTATTCTAGCTGCTGTGAGAAAAGGCTATAAACGATTCGCCACCTGCAGTATCCTCACATGCGATATAGCCTACTAGCCGGGACAACTTCTTTATGTTTACAGACGTGACGTAATGACGCGGCAGCATGAATTGAATTCATGATCGAATTTCCCTCGAAAACCTACCCGTACCACTCAAATTAGAAAACATGATTATAAGCTAACCGTTGTGAATCGGGCTAAAGTAAGGAGATAGTTTTGAACACTGACTGTTTATGTACTTGCTCAAATATTGATTTCGGATAATTTTTAACCAATAAAAGTTACGGACTGCAGCTTTAAATATGTGTATGTTAATGAATTCCAATCATTTGTAAACAGGGCGCGCATGCACGCTCATTCACAATTAGCATATTCCCCGCCTATGAATTACAACTACGCAAATTATGTATCTAGGAATGGTGTGGAATCCTTTGGACTCAATTCTCAGGTTTGGCAAGTTATATTGCATAAATGCATGTGTGCGTTCACACTTGTAGTTCGGTTCTCTTGGCTCGTTTGGTCCGGACCAAAAAAGAAAACGATACATTTGGTCCTGGTCCGCTGAGCATTCACACTGGCATTTTAGACAGCGAACCTAAAGATACCGAACCTAAAGGCATAGTGATACGTTCACAACCTGATTGGTCGGACTGAATGACGTATATTTCGCGACGGAACTCACAAACACTCCAAACAAAAGCCGTGTTCGACTTAAAGCGGCACTGCGCAGACCGATCGGTGTTTGACATCAATGCACCCATTCACCGATCGGTCTGCTCAGCTCATACTTTAAGTCGAACACAGCTAATGCATGAATTGCAGCTACCCAAATTACGTGTCTAGGAATGGTGTGGAATCCTTTGAACTCAATTCTCAGGTTTGGGAAGTTATATTGCATAAATGCATAAGAGACTAATAGGCTATATGCCTAACAATAAATTAATAAATTAACGTGTGTCCACCAGAGCGTTTTTAGCCAGCTGACATAATGCCTGGTGCTCTTCGTTTCCAACAGAGCGTTTTTAGCCAGCTGACATAATGCCTGATGCTCTTCTGAAAACAACCAGCTGGTGGTGCTTGAGAGAGCTTTGAAGGCACTGCATTTTTCTGGAGTGACGCTTTGTTTGCTATTATTTGGAATATTCACGGCAGTAACATGTTACAAGTATTTTATCTTGAAGAATATTACTGAATATAAAGTATATACTGAATATAGCAATACCCACGATTTTGCGCTAAGCCACTGGCTACCACCATTTAACATGTTATAGATCAGCTTATTCAGCCTATTTATTTTGTATTAAAAATAAAAATAAAATTGCCTCATTTTTCTACATTCATGCCTATTTGTAAATAAACACATTGGAGGACATTCTAGCTTTAACAGTGATCAAACTTAAAGTCCCTGTAAAGTCAATTCTGAGAATTGTTTCTAAATGCATTATAAATGTTACAAATGTATTGCTGAAACACATTACAAAGACTGTGAATTATGTAGTACTGCATAGTGGAGTTAGACAGTTTTTCACCAATTCTGTGTTCAGGATTTTAAGGGCGGGGCTAAAACGTTGGCTCAATGATGCACTGGAGCCACTGATCATGGCCTCTCCCCTAACACGATAACAGATGTGTTCGACTTGAAGCGGCGCTGTGCAGATCAATGTATGATCAATGTATGACATCAAAGTACCGCAAGAGCGATTAGACTGCAGACATCTCCTTGTGCTTTCCAATCGCTCTCGCGGTACTTTGATGTCATACACCGATCGATCTGCGCAGCACCGCTTCAAGTCGAACACACCTATCGACTGTCGATGATGCACTGGAGCCACCGAGCATGGCCCCTCTCCTAATACTATAACTAGAGCACATTCACATCAGTTCACCCGCTCAATTGTGAGTTACTGTCAGTACCGTTAGTTACTACAGCCTACAGTTTGCTAGCTAGCTATGCCTTCGTCACGGAAATGCATATTACCTGGTTGCGATAACTTATGAAACAGCTTGGTGCCCTAATTTAAATTTCCTAATAATGATTTTATCAAAAAGAGGTGGATTAATTTTGTGAAGAGCCACCTTGATGGAGAGCTGAGGATCACCGCCAACACCCGCCTCTGCAGTGATCATTTTAAACCGGATAGTTATATTAACTTTCATCTGAGACAACTGGGATTCACTGATAATCTGCTGTTACTGGAGAATGGGGCCGAACCGACAATCCCGCCTCGGCCTTCATCCTCCCATCTCGCGGCACCGACATCTGGTGCCATCGTCGGCAGTACGTGCCCACCAATGAGTTTAAGTTAATTTGTGTGCTTATGTTATAATTATAGTAGGCAGTCCACAGTAACTAGTAGCGGTATTTTGACAGTTAACCCTCAAAGATTGAGACAGCCGCCCGCGGCTAAAAATAACTATTGTTCTGAAATGTTTAATAACTTTTGAACCGTTAATCCTATCTGAATGCTTTAAAAAGTGTTGTAAAGAGGAGATTCTCTTTCGTCTTATTTGGATATTCAGAGGCTCCGTAGTGTACGTGATTACGTTATCACATTTTGACAACATTGATTCGTCAGAAGAAACCAATGCATTTCGGTCCTCTGTGCCAAACAAGAACGATTGTTAACGCTTAGTACCACCCCCGTTCCCAGATTGGTTCAAACTTTCCCATATTCAACCAATAAACATAGGTTTTGGTCTTTTGAACAACCATTTAGGATTTTTCATTGGAAATATGAACAAACGCAAAGTGAAAGTAAAGTCTGTCGTGCGTGCATGAAAACAAACTCAAAATAACACATTTGGGGAAGTCGTGGCCTAATGGTTAGAGAGTCAGACTCGTAACCCAAAGGTTGCGAATTCGAGTCTCCGGTCCGGCAGGAATTGTAGGTGGGGGGAGTGAATGTACAGCGCTCTCTTCCACCTTCAATACCACGACTGAGGTTCCTTGAGCAAGGAACCGAACCCCCAACTGCTCCCCGGACGCCGCAGCATAAATGGCTACCCACTGCTCCGGGTGTGTGTTCACTGCTGTGTGTGTGCACTTAGGATGGGTTAAATGCAGAGCACTAATTCCTAGTATGGGTAACCATACTTGGCCACATGTCACGTCACTTTCACATTTGCATGAGAGAACTCTCTGAAAAAGCACAGAAAAAAACACGACGGAGTACTTTGATATAAAACAAACCAAAAACATGTGTACATATCTGTACACTGGAATTTATGTCTTCGCATCACTAGGTGATGTCCCGGTAAAATCAATTCCGACACAGATACAGCCAGCGGATCGATCCATTTATATTATGCATATTATGTAAATGATTTTTATATAGTTCATAAAGATCATTTTCACTATTTTTTCTGTTGCACTCTGTATATTTCTCACTCATTTTGTGTGTAGTTTGTGAATCATTTGCACTGTTTGTATTTTTGTTGCAGAAGACAATTTGTGCAATTGTTTTCACTAAATAACTGCACGGTTTGTGTTTGTTGTTGTTCATACTCAGATTGAATATATATTTCTCTGAAAAAAGTCACTTTTTTTTTTACTGTGTTTTGTTATTATAACACTGTTTATTTACCCCCTAAACGTTTTTTTTTGGACTACTATATTGGACTATATTTGGACTATAGACTACAATATAGACTAAATCTATATTGTTAGTAAACTAAATAAACCTGTTTTTCACTGAAAAGCGCCTATAACAATATTGTAATAAATGGCTATAACTTGCTTGGGGAATGTTATATGTAGACAAAATTTTATTTGGAAGTGTAAAACACCCAGATATAACTTTCTGTTAACTTCAAGAGTTTCTGTTTGAGCACACAGTAAAAAAAAAAAACAATTGTCGCTTGCGTTTTTCTCAAAGTTCTGGAAATTCATTCATTCTAAGAAAAAACAAAAGGGGCTTTAAATTAGCTAGACTGAAACTTCAAGTTCTCCTGTTTATAATGATATATGACACTTGATGCTGACTGCTAGAATAGGTCTTAAAAAACAAAGAAAAGTGCAGGCGTGTCAGGTGCCCCAAAAGTGTTCTAGGTCTTTAAGGGTTAAGAGGTGGCAGCTTTCCCGCCGCGAGTGGGCGTGGTTTCAGCGCAGACAGCGGACATGCCCCCAGCGTTTGAGAGCATAGGATACTGCCCATTTTTTTAGATTTTGATAACTTATTTCATGTACTTAGCCAAATCTGAATGATAAAGAAAATCTGCTGAGTGGTTAATAATACATTTTTTTTCTGTGGTGTGACAAACTCAGAACACATACTTAATATTGACTTTACAGGGACTTTAAGTCAGCATCAAAGCATTAACATTTGTGTGGGGAAATCAGTTACAGTGGAGTTAAGCAAAAAATGGTTATACAGTTAAAATATCATTTTAGACCAGCTCCAACACACCTGATCCAGCTAATCACTCTCTTCAGGGCAGTGGCCCTCCAGGAACTGAGTTTGACACCTCTGCCCTATAAAGTCATAAGACCAATAGACTGCACATATGTTGCAATCATTCACAGCTCTAAAACAACATGAGGCTGGTTTTGTGTATAGAAAGTATGTTGTACTGTAGTTCTAATGTACATGTGAGCTTTCAGTGGCATACATTTTGTTTTAAAATAGAAATGAATATGCTAACACACTGACCTACTGTAAATTTCATCATGAAGATGATTTGTATGAATGTATGATCAAAAGTTTGGATGTCAACTGGCCTGGCTCAGTCAGAGTCTGTGTTCTGTCAGTGCTTGAGTAAAGTAAAGTAAGTGGGGAACAGAAAAAAACGAGTTAGCATTAATAGCAGTCTCATTTGAGTAAACTGCTGGTTAGGTTTGAAACCCACCACCCCCTCAACAAAGCCAACACTGAGTTGTTGCAGGGCTTTGAATTATATGTAACCCGTGCTGGCAAAATGAGTCCGAATGCGCACAGGCTAATTTTGAGCTACTGGCAAAAAAAAAGGTAAAGTTTTTCCACAAAAATGAGCTCATTAAGCCCTCTTCTAGCAATCCCAATGCTTCAAATAATACTTTTAGATGTTTAATTACCTTTATTTGTATGTTTTCTGAGAGGAGTACCTAAGCGCATAAAGGTGGTTCTGACTGTGCGCGATCCAGATAAATATACACAAATACATATGTAGTACTGTAAGGAATTTAACTCATTCATTCTTATAAGGTAATTAATTATTATGAATTCATTCAGGGTTTGAAAGGACTCGAATCTGAAAATTCGAGGTCCACCTGATTAAAGCTGAATTCCAATTTGATATTTTACACTTTAAATCACCGGTCGTCCAGCGAGCCGTTGACCTCAGTATATTTTAACAACTTGAATATTTGTATTTCCCTGGCCACGGGTAATACGTTCTTTGATAAGTAAGCTACGAGCTAGGTATGGTTTGTGGTATTAAGAAATCCCTACACATAGAATTACAGTATATAAGTATTCACGCAAACATAATCTGTTATGTCTTTAGTGAATGATTGGGGAACTTTTGGGGAAAAACATCTGATGTGTAACATTACATTAGATCCGTGCATTACAGTAGGTCTTAAAATAGGCTGCCTCGTTAATGTTAATCTAACAATAAAAGCAAAGAGGGAATGACTTGCTCCTCTTGATTTTGATTGAACTGCTTTTGTAGGTTTAATAATCAATTTATTTGTAATGAACAGACTAAAGGGATTTTTACATTTGATTATTTGTTTTTCTTACTTTATCTAAGTTGTTACTTTACTTACAATGATTTTGTTTAGATGTAAAATGAAAAAGGTAATGCACTATTTGTTTCTTTCTTATAGCTCTTCTTATATCTTCTTTCTTGTATATCTTAACTCTGCTGTTTTTTGCCTCTGTTCTTATTTATAATAACAAAGATAAAATAAAAAAATGGTTATATTGTGATTATAAATATAGTCATTATTATTAAGAAAAGAACTGGAGGAATAGATGCAACGTTGCTCTGTGATTTTGCTTTGGAACCTTCAGAAAACTTTAATTCGATTTTTCTCAAAATTGACTTTGCTGACTCGATCGACTTCAAACAGGTGTAGCTCAGTAATTTGTCATCAGAATACAACAAATCATACATCATTTTCTTGAAATTTGCTCATTGTGACTCATTTTGCCAGCACAGGTCATATATTTTCTCTTGATCTGCTTGATCTTCTGCCAATAACACACAATTGTTGTTGTTGCAGGGGTTTGGTTAATAGCTTTAAGGTCAAAGTTGACAGAGAAAGTTCATGAGCTGCTTCATGGCATCAACAAAGCCTGATTGCATTGGTTTCGTTTTCTCAACTCAAAACTATTCCTGTAACCCTGAGTTTGTTCAGCTACCTTCATGGAATAGGTCCTTGAACAGTTTGCAGTACAATTAGTCTTCTGTCCTAGCCTTTTAATACTTTCAGTAAGCCAATCAAGTCTGTCACATTGCTAAACCAGCATATAAACTGTCACAAAAGCAGCCATAAAATTCATTCTAGCTGTTATGAAGTGTACAATAGGCTTCTTAGTAACAATCCAGATTATTTGCAGAAACTGTATAAACTATATGTGTGTGGTTCTTAAAAAAAACAGCTACTTAGTATATATGTTTACTTAAATGTTATGAAGTGCTTTAACAAATTACCTCATCATTTCACAGATGAATTGCTTTAACACCAATTCAGGGTGGCCTAGGACTTTAGTACAGTAGAATACTTCTGCTGTCAGGAAAGCCAAATCAAGTTCTTATACCTGTCCAGACCTGATTACAAGCTGATTCTAATCCTGGAATTCTTATATAAAGTCTTAAATACCATATTTAAATACTTTAAGTCTTTAAATTAATTTAAATGGATAACATCACCTGTAATTACTGTTTGTCTGATGAGTGCATAATCTCTGAACAAAAAGAGGTTTCAATAAGCGCCACCTGCTGGCAATAGCTGTAAATGTAAGCACAATAAAAGCTTGGGTTGTTTTCCAAAGACAGACATTGATTACAATGGTCTGTATCTTAGACCTGCATTGATTGCTTACCTCCACTGTAATGATTTTCCCACACAAATGTTAACGCTAACTTAAGTTTGATCACTGTTAAAGCTAGAATGTCCACTAATGTGTTTATTTACAAAAAGGCATGAGTGTAGAAAAACAAGGCAATTTTATTTGCATCTAATTTTTCATAAAAATGCAATTTAAATATATTATTTATATAGGCTATACAAAAAAGGACCAAATAAATAGGCTGAAAAACCCTTTAACTTTCACCCCTAAAAGGAGCTAATGAAAAAATTATTTAACTTAAAATTATTATTGGTAGATATCTAATAAATAGCCCCAAGCACTTTTTTTTTTAATGTATGTTTTATATAAAACTCTACCATACAGTTGAGCTGTCAGTCCATGGTAAATCTTGATTTAAATTCAGAGAACTATTTCCATTAGTTATTTTCCAATAATAAACATTCTTTTAACTTTATTAGTATCTTGGATACATTTCATAACCTTCAGGATCCACAAAGATAAAAAATTATATTGAAGCGTCTCTATAATATAGACGTATGGCAATATATATGTTATATGATGTCCTTTACAGACATATCAACCGTACGGTCACGCATGATTTTGGTAATTATTGTAAATAAACATTTTTCCATTTCTCATATATGTTGCTATATTTCTGTTCTTTACCCTCTACTCTATTCACAACAACATTATGGTTTCATCCCTACTTCCTTGATTTATTGTTTGACCCTATTATCTGATGACTGACCAGCACCATTCTCCCTTCTGTGTGACTGACTGAAGTTTGTAAACTGCTGCTGTCATTTGAAAACCCATGGCAACAGCAGACACAGAGATGGGGCAGTACAGCTGTGGAAATATTGCACTCTCATCTCTTCCTTTTGATAGATTAGGATGCTTTGAGGGTGAGTAAAACACAGGCTAATTTTCATTTTTGGGTGAACTAACCCTTTAAGTTTGATCACTGTTAAAGCTAGAATGTCCACTAATGTGTTTATTTACAAAAAGGCATGAGTGTAGAAAAACAAGGCAATTTTATTTGCATCTAATTTTTCATAAAAATGCAATTTAAATATATTATTTATATAGGCTATACAAAAAAGGACCAAATAAATAGGCTGAAAAACCCTTTAACTTTCACCCCTAAAAGGAGCTAATGAAAAAATTATTTAACTTAAAATTATTATTGGTAGATATCTAATAAATAGCCCCAAGCACTTTTTTTTTTTATCATCTCTTCCTTTTGATAGATTTATTCCCTATCAAATTAAGCTCAACCATACGGTACAGATATCAGTTAAAGGGATAAGCTGATCTATTGCATGTTAAATGGTGGTAGCCTAGTCTATGAATGGTACACCCCCCTAAGCTCACAGAAATGGTTTGACTCAAGTCTTCAGCAGCTAATGACACTGACCCGTTCAAACTGATTTTAACGCGTATTTCACATGTATCTAACATGTTATATACATGTTGATTACGCATATTTAACATGCTGATTTTTCACACGCAAACAACATGTATTTAACGTGTGAAATATGCGTTAAAATCAGTTTGAACGGGTCAGTGTTGTTGACATGTTAAAATCCACTTGTTTTTGGCCATCCATACATTTTTAAAGGTTTTTTTTTTGTTGCGTCGCATGATCGCATCGCTCGCATCCAATGTAGATGCCCTGTTAGGTCAAATAATAACGTTGAAATTTGTGTCGTCATGACATAACACATACTTACAGTGTTTGAAAAAGGATGTAATCGTCCTCTGCTTTTTTCTGGGGTGCATTTTACCCCCTAACCGCCAAAGGAGCAAAGTGAAATCGCAGCGCAACAGGAGATTTAAAGTTCATGGCAGACGCGCCCAAGAGATGATTCGCCTTGTGATTGGCTGAATGTTAATTCACTCAAATCTAAATAAACATATCAGAGAAATAGAGGCTGAAATAGAGGCTGAAATATCTGCAGTGGGTAAAAACAAAGAGTGGGGGACAGAATAACCTTTTTCTAAATGTTTGGGGGACATGTCCCCCCTGTCCCCCGCGGCTGCTACGCCCCTGTCAGAAAGTAGATGAGTATAAAGTTAGCAGCATGACAGGCCCCTTGTCGAAATACCCACACTTGCTGTCTTGGCCACTTGAGAGCATGTATGCGCATCAGGAAGTAAGTGCGCAAGACCCAGTCCCAGGTCTTAAAAATGCCAAAGTGCAGTGCCCTTAATGAACACTAAATCCACACTCCGGAGAGGTATTCAAGGCTTAGTGTATCCCATCATGCATCATGTTGTGGAAATAGGCTTGTTCGAGATGCATCGGCGCTGCTCTGATGCATCTCGAATGAGCCTACTAAATCGTGAGACTTTTTACCGGGAACAGAATAACCTTTCTGGACTACTGAACAGATAGTTCTGGCCACTTGAGAGCACGTGTGTGCGTCAGGAAGTAAGTGCCCAAGACTGTCCCAGGTCTTAAAAATGCCAAAGCGTAGTGCCCTTAATGCACACTAAATCCACACTATGGAGAGGTATTCAAAGCTTAGTGTATCCCATCATGCATCATGTTGTGGAAATAGGCTTGTTAGAGATCCATTGGCACTGCGCAGTCCGATCGGTGTATGACATCAAAGTACCGCGAGAGCGATTCAAAAGCTTGAAGAGTCGTCTCCTCTCCAATCGCTCTTGCGGTACTTTGATGTCATACACCGATCGGTCTGCGCAGCGCTAATGTATCTCGAACAAGCCTACTAAATCGTGAGACTTTATGCCGAGATCTCGCGGGAGGTCACGGAAACCTTTCCAGTGAATGTTAAATATTATTAATAATTAAATATTACATATAATTTGGTTGTAAAACAAATAGTTGCACATTTTATTGGTGCAAATGAGTAGTGGTGATAATTATTTTGTACAACATTTGCAACTGCTTTTTATTACTTAATTAGAATAAGAACCACAAAATTAAATTGTGTCATCTGTTATAGGGACTACTGAACAGACATTTAGAAGTTGATTTTAAAGAATATAATTAGAGAGTGCTAGAGTTAGAGGGTCAAATAAAGATGGAAGAAATGTGTTTTTAGCCGATTCTTGAAGATGGCTAAAGACTCAACTGCTCGGATTGAGTTATCATTCCACCAGGAGGGAACATTTAATTTAAAAGTCTGTGAAAGAAACTCTCACTTAGTGTTCCTGGGTTGAGCTCGTAGAAGCAGGCTTAGTTCTGCATCTGCTCATAGCACGGTGCTACTGGATGCGTTTCCCATAGTCGTCAAGATGACGCAACGAGGGTTACCTTTTGATAGGGAATGCTACGGTTGCTAACGTAACCTCGGTTCCCTAAAATAAGGGAACGAGCGTTGTGTAACTAGCCATGCTATAAGCTGCACGCAAATCGATGACTGTCATTTCAGTCAAGTGATTCTGATGAGAAGGCACTGTGAGTCGGCTTATATAGCCAGGAGGCCCCGCCCATTTTGGCGGGCTAGAGCGCCATTGGTTTGCGCAGCTACACAAATGTTAACAAATCAGGCTTCAGTATCAGAGTAAAACAGGAGTTTTCCCCATAGTCGTCAAGACAACACAATGCTCGTTCTCTTATATCAGGGAACCGAGCGTTGCATTAGTAACCAGAGCTTTTTTTATTTTATTTTTTTTATACATGCTTCGGATCTTCCGTGTTGAACACAAACAATTTTATTTTAGTTGCTGCTTTTCAGTATCAGTTCCTGCTTATGACAGTGACCGGTACAGTTTTTAAGTGCTCCTCACTTCAGTCAGTTTCAAAGTTCTCTTTCCTGTCTGCTTCGGTTAGTTCTCTTCTATTTTCCAAAAATATTCCAGTCATGAGCACTGTAAACACAGACAGACAAAGATTTCCTTTTGTTCAAACTCCTATATTCTCTGTGAAACACCCATTCAGCACCAATGTGCTATTGCTTCAAATGGACTAGACTACTATGCATTGCGTTCTATAGTACAAAGCTGTAAAACATACAGTAGATTAGTGTCATAACAAATAGTGTAGTTTTTTGTCACTTCAATAAAACTTGCTAAGTCTGTGATAGAAAAGGTCTCCGATAATGTGCCTGCTGCTCCATTCATTCATGAGCCTACAGCAAGTTTTATCCTGAGCACAGATTTGTGGTAACATCAGCCCGAACATAGAACATAATCTACTAGTCATAATGATTTCAGGAAAGTACAGAATAAAACAAATATAAAATTGTATTTGCTTATTATGCTTTAAGTTTTAGGGTTGGGCAATATGATAATATTCTGAATTTAGATCTAGCTATATTGCTAGATTCCTGCCCACATGTCAGTTGTATGAGATGCCACGTAGGATTTAATCATCCGGCCCTCGGGTCATTTTGACCCGAAAATTATTTTCAAAAAAATTCTAAAAATCGTCTGTTGATCGTACCGGTCCAATATTTATTTACTTTTGTCACACTTGCACCGGGAATACACACACAAAAAAATAAAATAAAATAAAAATAATTGAGTAGAATCGAGGAGTTTCAATGGGTTCAATAAAAAAGTAACAAAAGTGTCCCTCGCACGAGAAAACTGCATTTTTCATTACATTTGATTTTTTTTTTTATATGTATATATACAAAATCTGAGACATTCCAGTTGCGTTTTTCATTGCATTTGATTTTTTTTTATATATATAAAAAATCTGAGACAATCCATTAAAGATTTATACCCAAATGAAGGGCTGAGGCTACAGAATATCCCCAATGCAGAAAAAACTCACACACACAAACACGCACAAGTCAAGTCACTTTTATTTATATAGCGCTTTTAACAATACAGATTGTGTGTTCATGTTTATGAAATTGTATGAATATACATATGTTTAGGTTATAATAGGTGGTTTGCAATCACGTGATTCTGATGACGCGCGAAATGCAGCTGGAGGGCAGGAAGTGATTTTTCTCCATAGAAATCACTAGCAGAAAGATGGGTCTTTAATCTAGATTTAAACTGACAAACTGACACAAACACACACATGGTACACGCACTCCCATAGAACACATTATAATATGTTTCATGTTTCTGCTGGGATATGACTGTCATTTTTCCATTTTTTTTTTTTTACTTAACACATACTGTATACCTTTGAGTGATGTGGTGGAGACCAATGAGTTTATATCATATTTATATTTTTAAAAATATATTATATATTTAGTTCATGTTTATGAAATTGTATGAATATACATATGTTTAGGTTATAATAGGTGGTTTGCAATCACGTGATTCTGATGACGCGCGAAATGCAGCTGGAGGGCAGGAAGTGATTTTTCTCCATAGAAATCACTAACAAAACTCAAAATGCCTGTGTTTTGCGTTGTTTATGGATGCTCAAATCGACCAAACCGAGAAATCAGAAGGAGCTTTTATCGTGTACGAAAATGTGTTGTTCATAAGGGAGGAAAAGTCAAGAAATTGACTGAAAAACGCAGGAAAAAGTGGCTTGTAAACCTGCGTCTGCGGGCGGGATACAGATTGCCCCTTGATACAGTTGCCCCTTTACACTTAAAGAAGATTAAGGAAAACAGTCTGACACCACGGTATAACAAGCACACTCGCGCCGTAAAGAGAGCAGCCCGGAGAATGGAGCGGAGCTTGAAGAAAACAAAACTAGAGTTATTTCGTATTGCATGGCGGGAAATTACTTCTATAGAAAAGCTCTAAAAACTGCTAGATCGACTTTTTGTCTCTCTTAGAAGCGAACAAACCCAACCTGAGGCATTTATTCAATGCAGTGACTAAATTAACGAAATATAAAGCATCAACAGATGCAGAAATTTCCCAACAGCACAGCAGTAATGACTTTATGAACTTCTTTACTTCCAAGATCGATACTATTTGAGATAAAATTTTAACAATGCAGCCTTCAGCCACAGTATCGCATCAGATAGTGCACTATAGATCCCCTGAGGAACAATTCCGCTCATTCTTTGCTATAGGACAGTAAGAATTGTATCAACTTGTCAAATCATCAAAACCTATAACATGTATGTTAGACTCTATTCCATGTAAGCTACTAAAAGAGGTGCTTCCAGAAGTCATATATCTTCTTCTGAATATTATTAATTTGTCATTGCCGTTAGGATATGTCCCCAAAACCTTCAGATTGGCTGTTATTAAGCCTCTCATTAAAAAAAAAAACACACAACTTGATCCTAGATAATTAGTCAATTACAGACCGATCTCAAATCTCCCTTTTCTGTAAAAAACACTAGAAAAGGCAGTACACTGAAATTGTTTTTTTTGTGGTGATGTAAAATATATTAAATTGATCATCATAAATTCTACTTGTAATATTAAAAATCAAGGAGAACAACAGTTTTCTAAGTAAAATGTACACATTTAATGCATGCAATTAATGAACTGCGTGAGAAGAGTAACTCATTAATATTTACTTGTAATATTTACATGTTTTAGTCATTCCACATGAATCTAGAAATATTGAGTAAATTTTAATCTAAAAGTTCAGCACGCTTGAATCCGCGCATGCGTGTTTGGACCCACACTTTGAATCAGAGGGACGGTTGGGCTTGTCACGGAGGAGATGCATGGCTGGATTTTCTCGTGTTTAAGGTAAGTTTGCCTTTCTGTTTTAGATTTCTGATTCTGATACTTTGGTCCGTCTGCATTTCGATAGTTTGATTCTTGTTTGCTTGACTCATTATACTGTACATTGACGTTCATATTAATCACATAACCTCATTAAAGTTAACTTGCGTGCGGTCACAATGAGTGATATTTCAGCGAAAATGTTTTCAATAGTTCATATTTGCATGATATAACATTATTGTTGTTATTTTTACCTATTCGTCACTGCATAATATAAAATTGTGTCTGTTTATTTACAGGGTGACCTAACTCTGACGACAAGCCAATACAGTGGACACTTGAGGTGTGGGGAGGAAGACAGACTGATGGTTTTCATGTTAGATGCAGTTTTGGTTATATCAATACTACCTAGCTCTGTCAGGTTAAAACCTCATCTTGTTCTGTTTAAGTATTTTTTTTATATATATATTTGATACCTCCTGGGGTCAAAACTGTAGTGCAGCAAATGCATTTCATGTTGGTAATGGAGATTGAATTGTATTACAGAACAGCAGACACTTCAAGTAGCATTCAGTCATACTTGATTTTTTTCTATTTTCAATAGACCAAATATCACCAGTGGAGGTACTGTATACATGTTTTGTTGATTAATGGCACTTTTTTTATGAGGCTTTACTGCACCTTTAAAAGGTTATATTAATCAAAAAGAAATTAGGCAATGTTTATATAATCATAGGGAGTAATATATATTCATAAAACTAAGTAAATGGGACAACTCGATCAAAACATATAATAAAATCTACTTATTTACTTCAGTAAATAGTAGGATTTACTTAATATTTTTATAAATGCAAGGTTCCTGTCTATAAAATAATAAATAAACTTTACTTAATTACTTTAAATAAACATTTTTAAATTACATATAATTACGTAATATTTACGAGTAAGTTGTACTTGATATTAGAGCAGAAAAATTAACTTAAAATGTGTTCGTGCAATTTGTTACCAAATTTTTTTGAAGTAAATCTTAATAGTTATTTTTTTCAGTGTATCCTCTCATCTATGTTCCTTTTTAGAGAGAAATGGTATCTGTGAGTATTTCCTGGCAGGATTTAGACCGTATCATAATATGAGCCTGCTTTCATCAGAGTTACAAATGACTTGCTCTTATCATCCGATCGTGGTTGCACTCCAAAAAATTATATGTTGGAATTACTAACAGGTTCCACGTAACTGAGTTAGGTTGCATTTAAGTAACAATATTTATTTCAGTAAACTTAAGTTAATTACATAATGTTAATGCAATGTTGTTTAGTTGAATGAACTTAATATTCTTGATTTTATTTTAATCTATAAAGTTGATTAACCCCTTTGCTGTCACCCCCATTTTCAGCATGGAGACACAAATGACATACCCAAAATCAAAAGGTTGCTGCTCATGATTCTTTCTGACTAGACACATAATCAACGTATGTTCACAAAGCTGACACTTCAAAGTTTACTGTTCAAGAATCAGAATTACTCAGACTGTTATAATAATAGAGATATATAAGCTCAAACATAAAAACAAAAATATTAAAAAACATATTTTTTTAAATGTATTAAAAAATATGTTGCTGTGGCAAATGCTTTTAGAAACACAATGAAGCTAAAGCCAAACTAATGCTTCATTTCAAATTTCAGGACATAATCTCTAAGACTGTGAATTTTATGAAACATTTTCTAAGGCTATGTCATGTGTGTTTTTAGAGAAGGCTAATAAAAGGCTAATAAAATTGATTTATGGCCCCCTGTTAGCTCTCCTGCGTGCTGTCACCTCATGTCTGGCTCTGCAAACTGCCCCATTCATGATTATATTGTTCTTACCCGATTAACCTTTCACACCTCTGCCAGGTATGACACATAATCCTCATTATTCATTTATCATAATTCTTTTGTTTCTATTCAGCCATTATTAGCCTTTATTCTGGCATTACAAGGTTTACCAAACCACATCGCTTCAATCCCAGTATACATTTACCCAACTATTATCAAAAGTATTTCTAAAACAAAACATTTTCTTACGACCTTACGTCAATTATTATGACAAAATACATTATGAAGAAGAACTGCACCTGTTCTGCAGCTGCATTAGAGCTAATATTAGCATCAAGCTACATAAGACAATTTATGAGATTATTAGTACACTTTTACTTAAAACTCACTTTAAACCACCATCGAGTGTTTGTAATAACTTCCTTTTGCGATCACATGTGGAATTTGGTTGTTGCTAAAATATAATATTTATAGCCTTTTATGTCACTGCACAAATTTGCATTTCAGATGTACACATTCTTTATTATGAAAATACCCCAAATCTCAAAAAAGTCACATACAAACCATATACTATCGTAATTGTGTGTTTATTATTTTGATATTTCGTGGGTACAGACTACTCTCTGTGTTAGTTGTGGTCAGATATGAACGTGGAAGAGCAGGGAAGTGCGTTACAGGATGAGACGGGGCGGGATATGATGCGCAGTTATGATTGACAAGTGATGGACGAATCAGGTTCCTCTGAGTCAGAGCGCGAGCACGGAAGAGTAAACATACCGAGATACCGAGCTGCTATGTTTCATTTGATCACGTAAATCAGTGGAAAATGAATAGAAATTATGATTCTGTCTGAAGAAATATGGGTAACACTTTATAATAACTGCACGCTATGAATCATTAGGTAAGCATTAGTAAATAGTCAGTTCATTCTTTCTAAAGCATTGTCCCAACATTAATAGTCATTAGTAAGCAGTTTATAAATACAGCTATAAATGCCTTGTTCTTGATTTAAAGCATATCTATTGCAAAGGAGATTTAAAGGCTCAGTTATCTTCCTAACAGAAAAAATAAACACACACAACACAGAGGGATACAGAACTCAGAAATATTTATTTCAAGATTCAAAAAAAATTAAACTGTACAACTGTACACTTGAATTATTATAATTTTTTTATGAAATTGCAGAGGTTTATTTTTCATTTTTTATCAAGTGAACAGTTGTACATTTTCATTTTTTCAATCTGGAAAAAATATTTCTGTGTTCTGTATCCCTCTGTGTTGTGTTTGTTTATCTATTCCATTTGGAAGATTAATGAGCCTTTAAATCTCATTTGTAAATGCTTTACAAGGTATAAATAGTCCTCACTTTAGATGAGCTCACAAAAATAGATGGCTGGCAACTACTAAATGTTTTATAACTACCTGACTTAATCATGAATTACAGCACGAATATGTGTTAATAAAGCATTTATTAACACACTGAGCAACTATTATCATGTGTCTAAATAATAAGATTTATAAATGTATATTTAAATAGTTTATTAATCATTTAATTACACTTTCTAAATTATCTAATGAACCACTGACAACTCCTAAATAACTTGTTTGTAAATAACGTAATAATTTAGAAATGATAAATTGATCATTAATAAAGTATGAAAATACAATTATTAAACATTATAGATATGCTCAAGGACAAAACATTTATAGCTGTAGTTATAAACTGCTTACTAATACCTATTAATGTTGGAAAAATGCTTTATAAAGGATGAACTGACTATTTACTAATGCTTAACTAATGATTCATAGTGTGCAATTATAAAGTGTTACCGAAATATTAAGTAAACATGAGTAAATTTATCTCTATATCTCCATATAAATGGAGAAATAAAACCTCAAGATGGCGGCGCGTTCACACACTGCGGCTTCTCTCTCTCCCGACAGAAAGGTGTTTTCGTGTTTTTTGTCTTGTGAGTCGCAGTGTTTTTGTACGTATTCGTCGCGTCTATCTGTCTCTAAGCGCGCATACAGTCGTGAGTTTCTGCTCGATGTCGGCAGAACCACATTTTTAGAGTTAAACTCTGCACACGCCGAAGAGCTGCGGGATCTCGGTCTGCTCCGGAGGCCCACACCATCACCGACCCCCACTACTGCATCTCGCCCACAGCGGAGGCGCCACAAGCGGCGTGAGAGGAAGCAGAAGAGGGGTAAGCGCGGAGGTATACCCTAGCGGCTAACCCACACAAGCCAGCTATCCCCACCATCGTACTGGCTAACGTACGCTCTTTGGACAATAAACTGGACTACATCCGACTACTACGCTCAACTCAGAGGACTGTAAGAGACTGTTGTGTTTTTGTGTTCACGGAAACATGGCTCAACAACAGCGTTCCGGACTGCGCTATTCATCTCGATCAGCTGACATGTTGACAATAAAGCAGACTTGACTTGACTTGACTTGACCATGTATATGCATCTTTGGACTACAAGCCCTTATTGACGCTATTCAGTGAAGCTATGTGAACACAAATAAACCGCTGCAGATGTGAATGAATATGAATGCGTGGTGAATTTCTATTACAAATATGACACATACGGATTTATTATTTTGCACTCCTGACATAAATTACTAAATTACTGTCACTGCAACAATGTTTTATCAAAACAATGGTCAAATATCGAAGCTAGAGTCTTTAATCTTTCTAATGATGCACAGTTTGTCCAGATCAAGTAAGAGTTTGATGTTTTAACATGCTTTGAAATTGAGACCACAGTAATCTGAGGCCGTCGTCGATCTTTGTCAGTTAAGGGGTTAAGTTAAATTATTCTAAAATTATATAGTCACCTTCAACAAAAACAAATAATCAAGTTTCATTGAGTTTATTCAATGAGCCCATTCAAAACATTTTAACAACTTTTACAATTTTCTCCAACAAGAATTTGTGCAAAATCTAAAGACTGCTTTGCTTTTCAAAATCAAAGTTATTCACTTAATACAAGAAAAGAAGTAAAATAATAATAATAATAATAATATGCTGCCTTCAAAAGGATTTACAAAATACTCACATGCAAGCCTCTTACTAAACATCTTTGGGCTCTCTCCTGACTTAAGTTACAGTCTATATGAAAGGAGTTTATTTTTCAGGACCTGGACCTTGTTTGACAGCTTGTTTGCATCTAGCTCCATAAAAATCTTTTGAAATACTTCAAAAGTGTATCTCAGATCTTGAGGGTAAGCCAAGCTTAATGTGTAAATTACACCAAGCAGAACAGAACACGCATTTGTCACATTTGTCATATTTGGAAATATGTGGATGCCGTCAATTATGATCCCAACATCTTCATAAGGGTCTGTAGCATCTGCCCCTTCATGTACGATTACATAGATTTCCAGGGTGGTGTTGCGCATTGAGGTTAGGGCATCTTCATGTTCAACATCCTAAAAATGGCAAGAATAGAAATAAACAATTACCAACAGATCAAGGGTGAAAGGAGCTGGTTTTAGAGAAACATACAACAGGTTTAAAAACAAAATGCAAGTAACCATGTACTCCGTCAAGAGGTTTGAGGGATCTTCATTAAGATAGACAGCAAGGGCTTTCAAGATGCATTTTTTTCAATGGTGACATTCTGAATGCGAAATGAGCATTAGTTAGCACTTTCTAGACTTGTACATCTAACATTTTAATTAGCATTATTACCAATAACATAGCATTATTAATCATTACCGATTATCT
Organism: Sinocyclocheilus anshuiensis; assembly: GCF_001515605.1. Lineage (NCBI taxonomy): Eukaryota > Metazoa > Chordata > Actinopteri > Cypriniformes > Cyprinidae > Sinocyclocheilus > Sinocyclocheilus anshuiensis. The sequence continues at coordinate 52,274 of NW_015542591.1, forward strand.
CACTGTGTTGTTTCAACAAAAGTTAAGTTTGTCAATCCCGGGAACCAGTACAAGTAAACCAACAACTGGTCTTAAATCAGAATCAAACAATTCCATGTGACATTTAAAGCTTTAGAACAGGAGTTCACCATTGACTTTTACTGTGTACAAAAATTAGCAGGACAAACTGGCCAAAATTAATAATTTTAGTTCAGAAAAAAAGGAAATACGTAAGATGTTCGATGACATGAGGCTGAGTAAATAATGGCTGACTTTTAAAGGGATAGTTCACCCAAAAATGAAAATTCTGTCATTAATTACTCACCCTCATGTCGTTCCAAAACAATAAGACCTTCGTTCATCTTCAGAACACAAATTAAGATATTTTTAATGAAATCTGAGAGCTTTCTGACCCTGCATAGACAGCAATGCAAGTGAAATGTTCCTAGGCCCAGAAATGTAGTAAGGACATTGTTAAAACAGTCCATGTGACATCAGTGGTTCATCCATAATTTTATGAAGCTACGAGAATATTTTCTGTGCAAAAAAAAAAAAAAATTGACTTTAGTCAACAATTCTTCTCTTCCGCATCACCTTCCGCATCACCGTCCGCATCACCGCCATTCATAAGAGTACCACGACACATTAGTGCATTGCTGCTGACGTAGAACATGCATGCATCGTGTATCGGGATGCTCTGATCGATCGGCCGGAGATTGGTATCGGCCGATAATCACATTTTATGACTCGATCGGTACTCCCTAACTTGGCCGATCTCACGAACCGACTGCAATTTGATGACGTCAACGCGTGACGACATACATGAAGCGTGGGGACATAAATGATTTGGCGCCGCAGTCATGTCATCGCCGGTGTGGAAATGCTATGACGTTTCAAGAAACAATTAAAAATTCGTTATTTGTCGTGTATGTTTTTCATGATGATATGATGAATGGATGGTTCATTTTTAACATCAGATTCAGTGACGTTAGAGCTGATCTGCACCTCACTGCATACGTCTGTGGCGCGTTACGGCTCCACGGGAACCGGAGCTGATCGCGGCCGCTCTAATGCTTGTGTTTATACCGGCCAGCCGCGTAACGTTTCTGACACGGCTCTCCACGCTGCTTGGCTAAAAATAGCCTTTTGTGAGTTGTAACAGTGTGGAGGACGGAACAAAACCTCGTCGGAGCCGTAAGGGATAACGGTAACATAATACGCTGATCGTGGGCTGCTCTTAAATTAACATTTATTTATATAACAAAATAACTTCTTTGGCCATATTAGCCTACTCAATAGCATTAACACAGGCCTTACTCCTTTCACAAACGCTGTTTTATCAGGCATATAACATGCAAGATGAAATGAAAATGACATCGAAAATTTTCTAAAGCTAGTCTTCCTTCAGAAATACAGTGATATAAAAACACCCGCGCCTCGTTTAGATTTTTAAACGTGCAGTTATGTGCTCATGTTTATTCAACGAAGCCTTTTGGAAAATCCGTCAGTTTTGATATTGTGGCGAGCGCCACAAATCGTGTGCCCGATGAAACCATCTATATAAAGCTTGAAGCATCAGAATCGGCATCGGTATCGGCCGATCACCATGACAAGAACTCTGTACTCAGTATCGGCTGCAAAAATCCTGATCGGAGCATCCCAAGTCGTGTATTCTCGATAATGGAGGCAGAGGGTGACTCAAGGGAGAATAATTGTTAAAAAAGTCATTATTATTGTTTTCTTTGCACAAAAATTATGTCACATGGACTATTTTATCGATGTCCTTACTACCTTTCTGGGCCTTGAAATCATCAAAACTAACTTGATTTGTGTTCTGAAGATGAACGAAAGTCTTACGGGTTTAGAACAACATGAGGGTGAGTAATTAATGACATAATTTTCATTTTTGGGTGAACTATCCCTTTAAGTTTTGGGTAAAAGCTTTATTTAAACTATTATGAATTATTGTCATATTTAAAATTATGAATTTACCTGATCCATAACTGACAGGATGTTTGTGATCTTCTGTGATGCTGCTCTTCCTTTTTTTTTTTTTTTTTGAGCATTTTGAGGAGCTGGGTTGAGAAATTATCAAGCTGGCCCATGAATTTGGACACCAAAGGGATTGTTGTAATCCGACCGAAATTCTGCAGATACATAATAAAATTTTCAAAGGACAAATCAGGTTGGCTGCTAATAAATTTGTGACAGAAATTAGAATAATATAACACCAACAGTATTCCTTTACCGGCAATTACAGACGGCATTCAAAATTATTACCAATGGACATAAACCTGAATTACATCTAAAGTACTTAAATTCATTATTTAGAATTACAACAACATCCAAGTAATTGATCACAGCTGGCATTACATACAGATTTACCTCTCGCTCACTAAAGAGTGCTGGCCATCTGTTTTTAAATTCAATGATGAAAGGTAAATCTTCGACCGCCCTTATGCCTTCGGAGTGCAAATGTTTGTTCCATCAGCACCTTGACAACTAGCTCATTGTTTTTTTATTTACCTCGGACAGTAGAATAATCCTTTGCTTTTCAAGGGTATCTTTTGTTTCACCCAGTGCGTAATCTGGGCAGTTATTTACCTCAGCTTTTCTGTGTTTCTTCACTTGGTTGGGGCTTCCCATTGATCCTTTTCGCTTATGGGAGTTGATGATTAGCTCAGAACATCCTATGTTTCTCAATTATGTCCTGTAATTTGCCATCTTATATTTCAAGCTAATTTTCCAGCCATAGTAGCCACTCACAGAGCCTTTTTCTTTGAGGCATGGGTGCTTGTGTACCAAAGTAGCCGCTACAACATCAAGATCTGCACTTATAACGGGTATGCCTTGAACTTGAACTGAGGCTAAAGCATCCAAAATGTCAGACTTTAGCTTGGTATTGGGGCTCAGGAGAGTACCACCAGTTTGATAAGCAAGTTGTGCTTTTTGCAGTTGCATCTCTGCATCAAAACTAAACTGTGGTTTTGGAAAACTTTCAGGCCATGCCTGACTTCTAACGGAGGACACAGATTCTGGAGTTGACAGTACAGAAGACTGTGGGGATGAGATTATGTCTGTATCACAGGATGATACTGAAGAGGTCTCATTTATTTCAAAAGTAAAAAATGACCTTGTGTGTAGCTCTGTCCTGTATGTCTGAAGTTGAACTGATGTTGACAAATTAATTCAAATCAGGATCTTTGAATTGAAATCTTGAAAGTTTAAAAGTTTGAAATTGTAAGTCGGAAATCTTCAAGGACTCTCAGTTGTGTTTGGATGTCTCTTTTAAGGTCATTAAATGAGTCTGGAGTACCAGCTGGGAGATTTAACCTTTCACAATTACTTTCTCTTAAGATCACTAGAAGTTTGGCTGGGGTACCCATCGTGTTAAACTTTTCTGAAAGAGAGAGAGGGATGAATATATGAGTACAGCAATATATGAGTACAATATATGAGTACAGCAGATGCCAGCGAAGAATAGTTCACCTCAAAAATGAAAATTCTGTCATCATTTGCTCACCCTCATGTCATTCCAATGTCATTCTGTATTAGTTTTTTTCTTATGTTGAACATAAAAGAAGATATTTTGAAGAATGCTGGTAATCAAACAGTTGTTGGCCCCATTGACTTCCATAGTATTTATTTCCCTACTATGGAAGTCAATGGAAACCAACAACTGTTTGATTACCAGCATTCTTCAAAATATATTCTATGTTCAACATAAGAAACTCATACAGAACTACATTGGAACAATATGAGTGTGAGCAAATGATAACAGAATTTTCATTTTTAACTTGGAACTATTCCTTTGAATAGATGAAAAAGACATTACATTTTTTAATACAATTTTTTTTCATATTAATTCTCTGGAGAGTAGTCTCTAAGTAGTACATACTAGGTATGACAGTAGTGCTGAAGCAGCTTAATACATTGATATGTCCCACATGACTTCATCTTATCTTATCTTATCTTATCTTATCTTATCTTATCTTATCTATCTAGATGTACCGTAATCATTCAGACACCTCAAACCATATAATCAGCAAGAGGGTATGGGTCTTTCAACTCATGGGGAATTAAGCAAATATCCAGAGTTGGTACCAATTGAAAGGCTCTGAAGTGCTCTCGATACCATAAACACATTTTTGTGGCAACGAAAGCCAGGTTGTCTTCGATTATACAGATTTGAGTAATTTTTGCAAATTCTGGAAGACCACAAAGAGACCCATGGGCAATTATCATGCCATTTCGATACATAATGCCATCATAAGGGACATTCTGAGCAACACTGACAGTGGTGATACCAGGATACCAAGTTCAAGTTCATTTTATTTGTATAGCATATTTACAACAGCCACCAGGCTGACCAAAGTGCTTTACAGAAGAGCAGGATTATAAAAAAATACACAGAAAACAGACCAGAAAAAAATAAATAAAATAATAAAATAAAAACAACCCATTGAAAAATAACCATATAACAGTAGTCAATACACTAAGGAAAACAAATAAATTTTTAGCAAGGACTTAAAAACAGACAGAGAAGGGGCTGTTCTAATCTCTAAAGGGAAGGTATTCCAAAGTCGTTGCCCTGCCACCGCAAATGTACGCTCCCCTCTACGCTTAAGCCTAATGTGAGGGACTATCAACAAAGCCTGGTCACAGGATCGTAGCCTTCTAGACGGAGTGTAGAGATGAAGAAGTTCAGAGAGGTAGACAGGAGCTAGGTTATGTAGGGATTTAAATACAAAAAGAAGAATTTTAAATTCTATTCTCTGACAAACCGACAACCAGTGTAGGGATCTAAGAATTGGAGTGATGTGTTCATGTTTACCACACTTTGAAAGAAGTCTAGCCGCAGCGTTTTGGACAAGCTGAAGCACTTTGAGACTTAGATATACCGCAATATAAAGAATTGCAGTAATCTAGACGAGACGTAACAAATGCATGAACAGCCATTTCTAGAGTTTTAGGAGTGAAAAAGTTTTACATTTTAGACAGTAAACGAAGCTGATAAAACTGGATCCGATAACAGAAGAGATATGTTTATCAAATTTTAAATGCTGGTCAACAAGAACACCTAGGTTCCGCACCCGTGAGGATCTAAAAACGGATAAACTTTCCAGCTCAGGGCTCATACACTGAGAGTTCTCATTTGGACCAAAAACAATTACCTCTGTCTTGTCTTCATTTAGGAAGAGGAAATTTTGGGCTAGCCATGATTTAACCTCCTCTAAACATTGCAGAAAAGAAGAATTCGTAGTGGAATTTTTTCTATTGATTGGTAGATAGATTTGCGTATCATCTGCGTATAAATGAAAAGACACACCATGTTTCCTTAGAATAGAGCCCAGAGGTAGCATGTAAAGAGAAAATAGAGAGGGAGATAAAATAGAGCCTTGTGGAAGGCCACAGATCAGAGGTGCAGGAGAAGCCCAGCTTCACTAAAAACTTTCTGTCAGACAGCTATGACTGAAACCATAGATTCAGAATGTTTGCTTTTAGACCCACCCAAGACTCTAATCTAGATAATAGTGTTGAGTGGTCTATGGTGTTAAAAGCGGCCGATAAATCTAAAAGAATAAGAACAACAGTCTCTGGAATCAGTAGAGAGGTAAATATAATTTAACATTCTCAAAAGGGCTGACTCCGTGCTGTGAGCAGACTTAACCTGTTAACCTGCTCCCCCCATTTTGGTATTTTTAGGTGACAATTTAGGTATCTTTGGAAAAAAGACACTTTAGGCTTTACTATCCATAATATAGTATAGTATAGAGTTGATAATGCTCAAAAAGATAAAAAGTTATAGACACTGAAGTGCCTTGAAAAAAATTGTACCACACTCAATGTTTGTTTTTTTACAGATGGTAATCATACAGATGGCCGGCCACACAGTCAATAGTTACACTCTTATGGCCGTTCATATAGACAGCATTCACACTGATAGCTGGTCATACAGTCAGTAAGCACATGCTGATGGCCGGTCATACAGATGGTAATCATACAGAAACAACCACATTCCCCACAAAACACACACACACACATACGTGAAAAATGTTGAATAGGGAAAAAAATAATTATTTGTGCAAAAAGCCGATCGCTAAGTTACGCCCCCAACAGATGACAGGTGCGTCACAGCTTGCATCACGAGCCGTCACAAGAGAGTGCCAGAATCTTCAAATAAATAAGATTCCGTGTATCTTTGACTTTTTTTTTTGTGGATGGTCTCATTCTGTTTGTGACACTGCTACAAAACCATGTTGTTTTTTTACTACCAAGACGCAGTTTTTTGAGTGTAAGTTATTCCATAACGGATACAAACAATAACTCTCCTTGAAAAAATGAGACGTAAACAAATGAATAACCATCCATATTACAACGTTATTGTTTCGTTGGACTAAAGTTGCTCTATGGGATGTTGTTCAGTGGAACCTTTCCTTTCTAACTAAACCGGGATTTACAGCAGTGGAGGTGTTCATGACTTGTTATTGCGATGAATCTGGTATGTATACTGCGTTTTTATTATGCATGTTTTGATGTGTACTGCTTACACAAATTTAGTAAATACATTCCTTATAAGCTTTCCATTGAAAAACAGTGATCTATCGTCGATGCTTGAGGCTTAGACCTTTAGAATGATATATAGTTTGTCAAGATTAATTATGTCCCTTTTCATTTAATCTATTCGTAATTATTGACACGCGCAAACAAAGAGGGTTCAGTGCGGGCTATCAGGTTAAAACCAGATTGAAAAACCTCATAAATACAATTACTTGTCAGAAAACGTTGAAGTTGATTCAGCACAATTTTCTCCAAAACTTTTGAAATGAAAGGTAAGACAGAAGTTGGCCGAATTTTCTTTTAGGACAGAAGGATCCAGTGAAGGCTTCGTGAGCAGAGGAGTGACCATAGTCACTTTAAGACTGGCAGGAACAGAGCCAGTTTGGAGACACATATTAATAAGAGACACCAAACCTTGCCCAATCAAATCTATAATCAATTTTTTAAATCTCGGGTGAATTATATCACTAGAACAGAATGAAGGTTTAAGCTTGTCAATCACCTCCTTTTTTTTTCAAAAAGGTCTGCTAAGATGTAAGAGAGTCTTTAAATATTTTAAGAGATATGCAGCCTGTCCTTTTTCCATTTTCGTTCTGCCTTTCTACAGTTTTGTCTTAGGAGACGGGTATGAGAATTTTTCCACAGTTCAGATTTTGGTTTGTGCTTGTGATGCTTAAGTGGGACAGTTGCATTTGCTACCTTGAGCCAGGCGGAATTGATGAGGCTCAGATGTTGATCAGCATCCAAGTCAGATAACGGTTGATCCAAGTGCAACTGTGAGCAAAATTCAGCAAAGCACAAGTTTAAATTTGTGCTAAACTGTGGAGAGTAGAACCGAGACAGAGTTACAGGTGTAACAGAAAAATGAGAGAGATTTGGAAGAGTCAGTGAAAATAATATAGGCTTCACGAGCTAGGACCACGCCACAAACAAGCTATGGAATAGTTAATTGAACAGGATGTTAGGGAAGAGTAGAAAGAGGATGAAGGGGTAGATGGAATGGGATGATGGTCAGGTTGATCAGGGCATCTAGAAGTGTAGGCCCAGAGAGACTCAGGGTGGGGGTATCGTCTTGATTGTATATTTAGGCCAGACGATTAGGACCCCCCGATACAACCTGAAAGAAAGAGAAAAATGGGATAAGGATGGCTGAATGGATGAGAAAGGGAGGGAAAGGGTGGGTTCGAGAGAAAGAGACAAACAGTATGGTATGAGGCGGCCATGTTTATATATGCTGCAATGTTTATATATCAAAGTTTCAGGATGTCAGGTGATTGTTTGGGGCGTGGCCCCACTCCCGAACCTCAGTTAACAAGTCAACTCCCTTTCACGAGCTAGGACCACGCCACAAACAAGCTATGGAATAGTTAAAGGGATAGTTCACCCCAAAATTAAAATTTGATGTTTATCTGCTTACCCCCAGGGCATCCACAATGTAGGTGAATTTGCTTCTTCAGCAGAACACAAACAAAGATTTTTAACTGAAACTGTTGCAGCCTGTCAGTCATATAATGGAAGTAGAGGTCTGCGCGGGACTATTTTTTAGTCCTGCTCCCGCCCGCTCCCGCAAGGTTATATTCCGCACCCACCCGCTCCCACTATATATTCACTCTTTGTTCACCCGCTGTCCGCTTAGAATAATTTTCTTCCCGACCCGACCGTTCCCGCTAAATTTAGATCTCGTTTCCAGAATCTCACATTTCCGCTACTGAAAGAAAGAGAGATAGGCTAACAAATAAAAGTGTAGTCTGCACAAAATTGTATGTCATTTTATTCGTCTTTTCAAGAGTCTTGAATTTATTGATTTTGACTTGAATTTATATGAATTATCATAAGACACTAAGGGGTGGATAGAGGGATTGAATGTAGATGAAGTTGGAGCGGATTCTGAGCATAGTAGGAAGCCGAAGAATGCTAGTAGGAACATGGACTCTAAGGTTCGATCTGACTCAGGATGCAGATAGCCTGATCGTATAGAGAGGATGCAGAGGCTAAATAAGTCAGTGGTTAATGAAATGCATTTAATGGTTTACGCAGGTTCTTGCTTTCATAAGCCTTTAATAGCACGGATGCGTGAGAATGAGAGATAGCAGGGAAATTGTTGCCGGTGGTTTGTTTATAGAAGAAGTTGATCCCTGATTAGTAGGTTAAGAAGCACACGTGTGGATCTTAGGAATGAATGAGGTTGATGGGAAAGGAAGCTGATAGAAGCAATGGTTAGCTTTAAGACAGTTCCAGCCAGTAAGGTATCCTGGAAGCGTGCTTAGGGCAAGGCAATTAAGAAAGGCTTCTTGAGAAGCATGTTTTATTTTTAATCTGTGGTGAGACCTGAGTAGGATAAATGTTGATTCTGGAGCCAAATGTCTGAATTTCTGGAATGAGGAATGAGAAATGAGACGAAGATTTGGCTATGAGATTAAGGTTTCCAGGTATGTGAGTTGCTCGGAGGAGCAATAGTTGTTGAGCAGAGATTAAGTGAGATAAGATTATTAATGTGTATGCCAACTACCCGATATCTGAGCCTGAATGAAAGCTTATTTTATGTGCAAAACTTTGGTATGAATGAGAAGTGGGAAATATGTACGATACTCGCATTAAGAAACTTTATAGAAGTATTAATAAAATCTGGCAAGGATGTTCCCATGTGATAAATTGAAGCATCATGTTAATTTATGCATGAAGAAGAACCTTGCGGGGCGTGGGCCCGCCCTGCAGCCAGTGTCTGATTGGAACAACGATCTGTGGGACGGACTTATGCAGCTTGATCAAAAACCCAATGTCCGAACAGATTCAATGCCTTTTCGCCTTTGTGTTAATCGCGCTCTAATTTGCGCACACAGGTTGCATCATCAAACGATCGGGTCATCCAGAACTCAAACATTTCGTTGAAACGTCATCACTGCCAGAGATCTTCAACAGCCTGTCTTGCAAACTCAGACTCTTTCAGAAGAACTGCCAAAGCCTCTGCGTCACAAGGAAACCCCATTCATCACCAAGCTCTCCCAAAAGACGTCAGCCGAAC
>NW_015542591.1:61932-66905 GCF_001515605.1 Sinocyclocheilus anshuiensis
AACGACCAATCAGCAACGCAGTGATTTCCCCTCTGCTGGAGACGAGCCAACAAGGGAAACCCCTCTCAGCTGTCACCAAAATGCAAGTAAACAAACAAAGCTTCATCTCTTGCTGAACTGGTGCTGAATTGATCTTAAGCAGTAAAGATAAGACAAATCTCTGCTTTGTGATTCTCTCAGGTTGCAAGTTAAAGAACTGTAGCGAATATCTTACCTTTTTGGGACTTCATGCAAACTCAGTTAATCATCATCCTGTGTATGTGTGTGTGTGTGTGTGTGTGTGTGCGTTTTCATTAGTTTAGTTTAATGTAATCTAGAATAGCCAATAAAATCCTGTTTCATTATAAGAATCATTGTCTTGGGTCGTGTATTTAAAGTTAAACTTTGCCCAGATCTGCTTACGTTACTCATAGATAACACAAATACCAATCTTGTACTATTGTCGTTGACCACGTAGTAGTACAAATAGAATTGGTAAGATACAATAAAATTCCACTAGACGCTGGATGAATAGTGGATGAAGTGTAAGCTATTCAAATTTGGAATCAGTTCTAATCAGGCTTATTTTGAATCTTCAGATTTGATTCCCCCTCTGAAAAAGAGCTAAAATAAAGAAATTTCCTTACATATATGGTGGAGACTAAAAGCTGGCAAATTTGGCTTGAAATTCATAACACCAAGTCATATTGTGGTTATCTTTTCTATTTTTATACGGAAAAATAGATTAGATACAGAGAAACAGAGTTGTTGTTGTAGCGTCTGTGTAGGATCATGTACGATTGTATGGGTTTTATGGCTTAAGAGACCCCTTTTAGCCTTCGACATTTGCATATAAATTACAGTCCTGGCCACAGATTCTACATTTATATGGGTGCTAAATTGTCAAATGGTTCCCCCCACTATCAAGGAGATGCTAAGCAGTCTACCACTATCATCTCCCCATCTGACTTCAAACAGTTTCCAAAGAGAAGTAAATGACCCCCGCAAAATTATCTGCTCTTTATTCCTCAAACAATGATGTACACTATGTAATCATGAAATGCATCATACTATTTGTACCATATTTTGGGTAAAACTGCACCAATCCTCCAGACCGGCCATAAAAATGCAAATGGGAGACAAAGAAAACTTCTCCCGCTCAACAATTCACACCTGGTATTGGCTATTCCACCCAAAAGGTGGGTGTGGATAGGAACTCCCAAAAGTCATTTGCTCGCACTGATCTTTGCTCAGAAACCTCTTCTTTTGAGACGACAGTATCCAAGACTCCTCAAGACTCTCATCTTGAGTTTGATTTTCTGGCAGTTATTATCTTCAAGTAACTTCGATTCGCTGTGGACTTTCCTCTCTTCAGAAGAACCAGAGGAAAACCTCTAGCTCACTCCTAAATAACTCACCAAGAACCTCCGTGTCTACCGCATCTGGACTCTTGTTTAAGCAACGAAGCCAATGCAAGTAACCGTTTACAACTATTTAGATGCGTGTGTAAGCTTGAGCCCCTTTAAAGGTGATTTTTGATTCTTTAATGATTCTCATTAGGCTGTGGTTAATTGATGTGAAATACTGCCATTCTTTTGCTCTTCTCTCTCTTTTCCTTTAGGAAAATAATCTTTCCTTGAATTGGGAAATTATTATATTGTCTGCTCGGTGGACGGACAGATCAAATAATTGTAATATTGATTGCAAAACCACGTTCATATTCGCGTGATTTTTTGCGCAGCTCGTCAGTGAACAACGGCTCTGTGTAGTTAATGCTGCTCAATGTGAAAGCACGCAGGTGGAGATTTACCGCTGATTACAGAACCGGCTTTCTGACAAGATGCGCATTAAATATCGCATGCGATTTACTAAAGGCAGGTGCTGGTGTTCTCTGGCTAAATGATCGACCTTGCCCACCACAACACTTCAAGCTGGGTCCACAATCATCACAATATGCTGAGATAGCGGCTATTCTCATAACCCTGCAGATAGCATCGACCCATAACATCAGAGAACTGCTCATCTGCACAGACTCCAACTATGCCAGACTTGGCTTCACATGCCATCTTCCAGGCTGGAAGCAAAATGGTTTTAAGACAGCAAACAACAAACCAGTTAAACACCAACAACTGTTCCAGGCATGCGACAACATCACAAGTGAACATGATATGATCGTCTACTGGAAGAAAGTGAAAGGACACTCAAAGCAACCTGGTCCAGACAAGGACCTCAACGACCAAACGGATGCCCTAGCCAAAGCAGGTGCACTACACGGCGAGTTATGGTCTCCACCAAACCACCCACCCCCCCTTAACGTGGCAGCCATAACCCGACATTGCTGACATGAAAGCCTCTGTCTCCTCCATCAAAATTATTCTTCACCACCTCTCTGACCCCTCCAGCCACCCTATCACACCAGATGAACATGCTGCTGCCCCAAGCCTCAAACGGCTATACCACGTAACACACATGCTGCGTGTGATAAACAACATTCTGTTTTATGCCACTGATGACCTCACTGCACCAAGGCTTGTGGTGCCACACTGCCTAAGGGGGGTGATGCTGATGTATGCTCACGACGCACCATGTGCGGGACACCACGGCACAAGAGCCACTTATGAGACACTAAAACAAGTGGCATACTGGCCCGGCATGCAGCAAGATGTGGCAGAGTACGTGAAAGGATGCCTTGTTTGCTGCCAATTCCAACCGGCGAACCCAAACCACAGAGCCCCACTGCAGCGCAGAGGAGTCACATTTTCTTGGTCAGACCTTCAAATTGACTGGGTCGGACACTTACCCAGGTCAACAAGAGGCAAGAAGTATTTCCTCACAGTCGTGTGCCAGTTCACAAAGTGGGTAGAATTCGAATCTGAAAATTCGAAGTCCACCTGATTAGAACTGATTTCGAATTTTAATAGTTTACACCTTATCAAAGGTCGTCCAGCGAGGCGTTAATGTCCGTGTATCTTAACAATCTGACTATGTGCATTTTCCTTGGCCACAGGTCAATACAATTATGATAATTTGTAAGCTCCTAGCGAGGTAACGTGATATCTTGGCAAGGTTTGACTTTGTCTGTCTTGCATTGGGGTTTTGATCCGCAGCCTAAGTCAGTCCCACGACGCGATCTTCCAATCGACTTCTTGCAAGGCGGAGTGTGCATACATTAACAAGAGGCTCCAATTTATTATGTGGAGAAAAATATTTGCGAAGATTTGGTTGATACTTTTATAAAGTTTCCTAGATACATTTTCACTACTTATGAGTTTTAAACGATTGTCTTGTAAAATCGTCATGCAAGGTTCTGTTTCTTTTGTTGTAAGTGAAGTTTGTAAGGGTTTCAGAAAGGGCAGGAAGCAGATGGTCAAACGTCATGTGATAGTCACGCATAGATCCCGTGTTTGCAGGCCTGAGGGCGTCAGTTAATTTACTTCCTGTGCCTACACTGGTTCCATACATTAGCGATCACGAGACATCACAAGGTATCTATATGTGGTGAAAGAACTTTTCAGTCCTGATACAAAAGATCTCTGTGTTATCTCCTGATTGGATTAATTCGAAGCCTCATGATGAGTTGATTCAGTGGCATATCAGTGTCCGTTCATGATAGAAATCCCTACATTCAGGATCACGAGGTATCTATATGTCGTCAAAGAACTTTTCAGTCCTGATACAAAATATCTCTGTGTTATCTCCTGATTGGATTAGTTTCAACCTCATGATGGCTAATAGGGGGGAGATATTTAGGTCCTTCTGTAATATTTCTGTTTCATGATTCACGTGGTGAATCCACAGCTTATGGGGGTCTGTTTCACAAGACAGAGACCTTACACATACCAGCCAGGAGACTCCAACCTTGTCACCACCTACACCACTCATCAATACGTTGATGAACTACACCGGCATTTGAGAACCACATTTGCTTTTGCCCAACAACGACTCCAAAAGAGCGCAGAAGGCCAGAAAGCATACTACGACCGGAAAGTGCTAACTAGGCCCCGCTGTAGTTCTCAAAACAAAAGACTGTCTTAACCAATCCAAGCATCTGGACCAAAGACATTCATTATCTCTGCCCCAGCAAGCCCTTCCTCCGAGACAACACTGAACGCACCCTAACTCTTGGCCTTGCCTTTGTCCTGTTTAACAGAGTCAACGGGGTGCAAAGGTCCATGAACAGGTGCACAGCTGCCCTTCCTCAAACCTTCAAACAGGGCCACTGGAAAAGAGGGACTCAGGCTGAGACAATGCTGAACCTGACCAAGGTTAACACCCAAGCTGAGGATCCAAAGGCTGAGGAAAATTAGGATCCACCTGCCATCCGGCCTTCCTGATCCACCTACCATCTGACAATCAGGATCCACCTGCCATCCGGCCTCCCTGATCCACCTGCCATCTGACAATCAGGATCCACCAGCCATTCGGCCTTCAGGTTCCACCTGCCATCTAGCCATCATGATCCACCTCCCATCCGATCATCATGATCCACCTGCTGTCCGACCATCATGACAACTGTTGTCTGACGATGTTTGCAGGTGAACTTCGTCAGCCAAAAGGGGGGATTCTGTAGCATCTGCGTAGGATCATGTACGATCGTTTGGGTTTTATGGCTTAAGAGACCCATTTTAGCCTTTTGACATTTGCATATAAATTACAGACATGGCCCCACATGCTACATTTATATGGGTGCTAAATTGCCAATGGTTCCCCTCACTATCAAGGAGATGTTAAACAGCTCCACCACTCGCATCTCCCCATCTGACTTCAAACACATTCCAAAGAGATGTAAATGACCCCCGGGGCTATATTCAGGTATATGAGTGTATCTCTGCTTTAAGATCTTCTAGAGGTTTCGTTCTTGGTATCAGAATGATCTGCTCTTTATTCCTCAAACAATGATATACACTATGTTGTGATCGTGAAATGCATCATACTATTTGTACCATATTTTGGGTAAAACTGCACCAATCCTCCAGACCGGCCATAAACATGCA